>NC_134354.1:309377916-309432916 GCF_048569485.1 Anomaloglossus baeobatrachus
CAAACAGAGTTGCCTGAGGTATGCAAAAGCACATTTGGACAAGCCAGTTACATTTTGGAAGAAGGTCCTGTGGACTGATGAAACAAAGATTGAGTTGTTTGGTCATGCAAAAAGGCGTTATGCATAAAGGCAAAAAATCACGGCATTCCAAGAAAAGCACTTGCTACCCAAAGTAAAATTTGGTGGAGGTTCCATCATGCTTTGAGGCTGTGTGGCCAATGCAGGCACCAGGAATCTTGTTAAAGTTGAGGGTCGCATGGATTCAACTCTGCATCAGCAGATTCTTGACGATAATGTGCAAGAATCAGTGACGAAGTTGAAGTTACGCAGGGGATGGATATTTCAGCAAGACAATGATCCAAAACACCGCTCCAAATCTACTCAGGCATTCATGCAGAGGAACAATTGCAATGTTCTGGAATGACCATCCCAGTCCCCAGACCTGAATATCATTGAACATCTGTGGGATGATTTGAGGCGTGCTGTCCATGCTCAGCGACTATCAAACTTAACTGAACTGGAATTGTTTTGTAAACAGGAATGGTCAAATATACCTTCATCCAGGAACTCATTAAAAGCTACAGGAAGTGACTAGAAACTGATTTTTGCAAAAGGAGGATCTACAAAATATGAATGTCACTTTTCTGTTGAGGTGCCCATACTTTTGCACCGGTCAAATTTTGTTTAAATGCGGATTACACATTTTCTGTTAGTACAATAAACCTCCTTTCAATCCAGAAATATTACTAGTCCATCAGTTATTAGATATATGAAACTGAAATAGCTGTTGCAAAAACCCAAATTGTTATAAAGAAAAAAGTTTAACATTAATAGGGGTGCCCAAACTTTTTCATATGACTGTATCTGTGTATATATATATATATATATATATATATATATGTATATGTATATATATATATATATATATATATATATTACACACACACACACAATATAGACCAAAACTTTGGACACACCTTCTCCTTCAAAGAGTTTTCTTTATTTTCAGGACTCTGAAATTGTAGATTCACATTGAAGGCATCAAAACTATGAATTAACACATGTGGAATGAAATACATAAGGTGTGAAACAACTGAAAATGTCTTATATTCTAGGTTCTTCAAAGTAGCCATCTTTTGCTTTTATTACTACTTTGCACACTCTTGGCATTCTCTTGATGGGCTTCAAAAGGTAGTCACCGGAAATAGTTTTCCAACAGTCTTAAAGGAGTTCCCAGAGATGCTTAGCACTTGTTGGCCCTTTTGCCTTTACTCTGCAGTCCAGCTCACCCCAAACCATCTCGATTGGGTTTAGGTCTGGTGACTGTGGAGACCAGGTCATCTGGCGTAGCACCCCATCACTCTCCTTCTTAGTCACATAGCCGTTACACAGCCTGGAGGTGTGTTTGGGGTCATTGTCCTGTTGAAAAATAAATGATTGTCCAACTAAACGCAAACCGGATGGAATAGCACGCCACTGCAAGATGCTGTGGTAGGCATGCTGGTTCTGTATGCCTTCAATTTTTTTTTAAATTTTTTATTTTTAAGTGAGAACCTTCAACATAACATAATACAGTTGTTAAGACCAAATGGGCCAATCAATACATACACCATGAACAAGATGCAAGACGGGAAATATAAATTTGTAACTTGCTGGATAACCTTCCTTCATATATCTCATCCTTGGTTCCTGATAAGTCTAGGTTCCACCACACTTTTTCTTTAATGCAGATTCACATTAAAACAGATAACAAAGGTAACTCGCAAATTTATGTACAACAAGAAAGATAAAGAGGCTAGAGAAGAAAGAGAAGATACTAAGCAAGCAGAGTGTGAGAAGAATAGGAAAGTGAAAAGACAGGTGGGAGGGGGGAGGGAGAGGGGGGGGTAGGGGAATTCGGCTATGTATTACGGTCAGCGGTTCCATCGGCAACCACGTCGCCCCCCCACCAGGACGTTGTATTCCTCCGAATGCTGGAAGTCCAACCACTCCTACCATGTGGTCCAGAATTTCTCATATGTATCATGCAGCGAAGAGGTTAAGTCCTCCATGTACATGAGGTCATTGACCTTATTAATCCATTGGACCAGCGTGGGGGGGGTCGTGCTCCTCCATATTTCAGGTATGCATACTCTCGCAGCCATAATGAGGAATTTCCTGAAACAATTCTTGTAGGTTTTTTCAGGGACCCTGCAGTGATGCAATAGGGCAGCAGCAGGTCCCAACTCCTTGTCATTGCCAGTGACCCGGCGAATGGTGTCGGATACTCCCTTCCAGAAGGGCCGGATCGCCTCACTCCCCCAAAACACATGTAAAATGTTACTCTCTGCTGTGCCACATCTCCAACATGTGGGGTCTACCATTGGAAACATGACATGTAACCTAGAGGGTACTCTGTACCATCTGGATAACAATTTATAGCTAACCTCCTGAAACTTGGAGCTGATGGAAGATGTGTGTGTTAATCTGAAGATCCGATCCCACTGTGTTGTCAACTGAATTCCCAAATCCCGTTCCCATTGTGAAGCAAACAGGGGGAAGTTGTTGGTCAGGGGGCAAAGACAAAAGTGAATAAACTAAAGCGAATGTCGTATTTTGCCTAATCCCATACAAGTTTGCTCAAACTGTGTCTTAGGACGTTGAAAGTGGGTCCTAGCTGGTAGACTACTGAAAAAATGCTTCAGTTGTAAGCATCTCCAATAGCCAAGTGGAATGGGATCCTGTCTAGCCCCCAAACCCTCCAATTGCGGCCAGGTATCCCGAATCCCAAAGTCTTCCACCCGGTCCACCCCGCCCCAAACCCATTCCTGAAAAACTGGGTCCACTCTACCTGGTTCAAAAGCGGGATGGCTCAGGATCGGTGACAGGCTCGAGTGTCTGGGTATCAACTCCGATTGCACCCTCCCCGTATTGCAGTATGTCACGGTTGACCCGATAGTTGGATGTGCTTTCAAACTTGCAGGGACCTCCGAGAGCACCCACGTTAATTTGTTGAGGTGTATTGGGGAAAAGGACTGCTCTATTTGTATTCCAGCCTTCTGAGACCGGTTCCTGCACCAGTCAATCATTCTAGTAAGATGCCCAGCTAAGTGATATCATCTTATATCTGGCAATGCAATCCCCCTACCCCCCTTGGTCCTATGTAAGATGGCTCTTTTTATGCGGGCCGATTTACCTCCCCACATGAACGAAGACTGAATGGATTCCAGAGATTTAAAAAACTCCCGACGGTATTTTAACTGGGAGCGCCTGTAACGGGTAAAGAATTCTGGATAAGACATTCATTTTGTATATCTGTCATCTGGCAAACCAGGAGAATAATAATTTCCCCCATCTGTCACAGTCTTTCCTGATAATAGACAACAGTGATGGGAAGTTCTGTGAGAAAAGTAGACCCAGTTCACTGGTCAGACGTACTCCCAGGTAATTTAGGGATTGGGCTGCCCATCGAAAGCTAACAATGTTTTTAACTCTTCCACTTCTTTAGAAGTAAGATTTATGTTGAGAGCCTCAGATTTTGTAAAATGTATCTTAAAATTTGATAGGCTAAAAATCTCTGAAACTCCCTCATTGAGTTGGGGAGCGAAATCCTGAGTGCCGACACGAAAAACAGAAGATCATCCGCATATGCAGCTACTTTATGCATTGCCTGACCCGCCCCAACCCCTGCAATATCTGAATTGGCTCGTACGTATATGAAGAAGGGTTCTAGCGTCAGGATGAAGATTAGCGGAGACAACGGGCACCCTTGACGAGTGCCGTTAGATATTTTAAATGGGTCGGATAGAATCCCATTCACCCAAACTCTTGACGAGGGTACCGAGTATAAAGAGATGATCCAATTCATCATGCCGCGTCCCAACCCCAGACAACCAAGGGTGGCTTCCTTAAAAGTACAATCTATTCTGTCGAACGCCTTTTCGGCATCTGTTGACAGTAGCATGGACGGTAGACCCTCCATTTTAGCTTTATGTATCAGATTAATGGCATAAACAATATTATACCATGCCTCACGGCCTGCCATGAAGCCCGCCTGGTCTGGATGAATGAATTATTTTGGAAAGAAAAGGAGCTAACCTTTTTGCTAAGATCTTGGCGAATAATTTTGTGTCCACATTCAGCAGGGATATTGGGCGATAGCTGGCACATTGTGTTGATCTTTCCCTGTTTTTGGTAATACCGTAATATGTGCTCTCAACGAATCTGCATTTTTGGGTTGAGCCCTCTGAAGCCCTGGAATTAAATGCTGACAAGAGGTGTGGGGATATTATCTTTGTACGTTTTTTATAGTAGAACAAGGGTAGGCCATCCGGCCCTGGAGCCTTTCCCGATTTTGATGACATAATTGCATCCACCAGTTCTTGCTTTGAAATTGGAGTTTCCAACACAGCTATGTCGTAGTCCTCCAATCTCAGTATGTTTGCTTCTTTGAGGTATTCTGAATTTTTTCTTTTAAAAGATGATTTTGACTTCACAGGGTCATTTGTCTCTAGATTATATAACGACGCATAGAATTTTTGGAACGCCTCTGCTATTTCTACCGAAGAGTGTAATATTGAACCCTGGGGATGTGAGGGGGATATTTTTGATAGTCATATGAAAAAGTTTGGGCACCCCTATTAATGTTAACCTTTTTTCTTTGTAACAATTTGGGTTTTTGCAACAGCTATTTCAGTTTCATATATCTAATAACTGATGGACTGAGTAATATTTCTGGATTGAAATGGTTTATTGTACTAACAGAAAATGTGCAATCCGCATTTAAACAAAATTTGACCGGTGTAAAAGTTTGGGCACCTCAACATAAAAGTGACATCAATATTTTGTAGATCCTCCTTTTGCAAAAATCACAGCTTCTAGTCGCTTCCTGTAGATTTTATTGAGTTCCTGGATCCTGGATGAAGGTATATTTGACTATTCCTGTTTACAAAACAATTCCAGTTCAGTTAAGTTTGATGGTCGCCGAGCATGAACAGCACGCTTCAAATCATCCCACAGATTTTCAATGATATTCAGGTCTGGGGACTGGGAGAGCCATTCCAGAACATTGTAATTGTTCCTCTGCATGAATGCCTGAGTAGATTTGGAGTGGTGTTTTGGATCATTGTCTTGCTGAAATATCCATCCCCTGCGTAACTTCAACTTTGTCACTGATTCTTGCACATTATTGTCAAGAATCTGCTAATATTGAGTTGAATCCATGCGACCCTTAACTTTAACAAGATTCCTGATGGAACCTCCACCAAATTTTACTGTGGGTAGCAAGTGCTTTTCTTGGAATGCCGTGTTTTTTTGCCTCCATGCAGAACGCCTTTTTGTATGACCAAACAACTCAATCTTTGTTTCATCAGTCCACAGGACCTTCTTCCAAAATGTAACTGGCTTGTCCAAATGTGCTTTTGCATACTTCAGGCGACTCTGTTTGTGGCGTGCTTGCAGAAACGGCTTCTTTCGCATCACTCTCCCATACAGCTTCTCCTTGTGCAAAGTGCGCTGTATTGTTGACTGATGCACACTGACACCATCTGCAGCAAGATGATGCTGCAGGTCTTTGGAGGTGGTCTGTGGATTGTTCTTGACTGTCCTCACCATTCTTCTTCTATGCCTTTCTGATATTTTTCTTGGCCTGCCACTTCTGGGCTTAACGAGAACTGTACCTGTGTTCTTCCATTTCCTTACTATGTTCCTCACAGTGGAAACTGACAGTTTAAATCTCTGAGACAACTTTTTGTATCCTTCCCCTGAACAGCTATGTTGAATAATCTTTGTTTTCAGATCACTTGAGAGTTGTTTTGAGGAGCCCATAATGCCACTCTTCATAGGACATTCAAATAGGAGAACAACTTGCAAGTGGCCACCTTAACACTAGAACTACTGAGGTAGTCATTTTGACTACTTTGCACCATGTATTTCTATATAGGTGTCACGAGTCCAGTAGTTCTAGTGTTAAATACCTTTTTTCATGATTGGATACACCTGTCCTATGAAGTTCAAAGCTCAATGAGGTTACAAAACCAATTTAGTGCTTTAGTAAGTCAGTAAAAAGTAGTTAGGAGTGTTCAAATCAAGAAATTGATAAGGGTGCCCATACTTTTGCAGCGGTCAAATTTTGTTTAAATGCGGATTGCACATTTTCTGTTAGTACAATAAACCTCATTTCAATTCAGAAATATTACTCAGTCCATCAGTTATTAGATATATGAAACTGAAATAGCTGTTGCAAAAACCCAAATTGTTAAAAAGAAAAAAGGTTAACATTAATAGGAGTGCCCAAACTTTTTCATATGACTGTATAAAGGTTGTCGCCTGTTGTTGTCTGAGTGCTCTCGCTAGTGTCCTGCTGCACTTGTTCCCATACTCATAGAAGTGTCTACGGCATCTATTGAGGACCCCCTTTGCCTTGTTGTTCAGTAATTTCCGCAATTGGTCCCAAACTTTAAATAAGGATCCCCCCAATTCTGCCTAGGGCATCTGCTTATGTTGTGTCTCCAAATCCCCCAGCTGTGTTAGCAACCTGTTGACCTCCAATTCCCTTTCCCTCTTTCTTCTTGCCCCTTGCTGTATGAGCACCCCCCTAATGACGCATTTGTGGGTCTCCCAAACTGTTGGTGAATTATCCCCACCCGCATTCATCGTAAAGTATTCTGTTAAAGAGTTCTGTACTGTCTGCTGGCTGCAGGCTTTCCGGGTCCTCCAGCAAGGAAGTGTTCAACTTCCACTGCTGTGGAATCTGAGACTGTAGCATTAGCGACACCATGCAAAGTGCGTGGTCAGAGAAGGTTATGCTATCTATCTGGGCTTTAGAGATCCTTTCAAGGTCTTTATGTTTTACAAAAAAGTAATCCAGTCTGGAGTACACTCCATGTTCATTTGAATAGAAAGAGTAGTCTTTATCAGACAGGTGCAGAAGTCTCCATGTGTCCACAAGCTGCTGTTCATGTAGCATGCACCGCAGCCTGCGGAGAGCTGATGTAGGATGTGTCGATGTACCTGTCGAAGTGTCCTGCGCTGGGTTTAGAGCAATATTAAAGTCCCCCCTAGTATGAGTGTCCCCTCCACGAAATCTTCCATTGTTTCCAAAAATCCAGCCAGGGTGTCAATTTGCCCTACATTGGGAAGGTATATGTATACCAGAGTGTAAATATGCCTGGCGATCCTGCCCTTCACCAGTAGTCTACCCATGTCATCACTGCGAGAATCCATGAACTCCCAGGGAATTGAGCAAGAGATGAGGATGCTAGTACCTCGGGACTTCGGGTCTGGTGAGAAGCTATGGTATGCCTCAGGGAACCAGCAAGATGTTAATTTGAATGGTTTGTGTTTGCACAAATGCGTTTCTTGCATAAAGGCGATTTGGACCCCATTTTTTTTAACGAGTTTGCCAGGATAGACCTCTTACCCGGACTATGTAGTCCTTTTACATTTAGTGTCCCATATTTCACTTCCGAGACCCCTTATCTGTGCATAGTTATGTCAAAAACTGTGGTGAACCCCCTGTGAAAGAGGACTGGATATGGGAGAGTGGGAAAGGGGATAGATGGGGAGCAGGGGTCAGAAAAGTCAGGGAAAAGAGAGAAGGGTACAGACCCTACAGAGAGGAGAGACACAGAAGGAAGAAAGAAACCAAGAAGGAGAAAAAGATGAGTTGAAAAAAAAAAAAAAAAGTGACCGTTGATAATTAAACAAGATCGAATTATAAACCGTACCAGCTGGCCTAAAACAACGACCAGTACAATTACACACTATAAAACTATACAGTCTCGAGGGACTTCCTGTTCCTGTCCTGGCTGAGGTGGCAGCTTAGGGGAGAAGCTCCTGCCACCCCTCACAGAAACCGACTAAAAACAGACCCCCCGGACGAGCCACCAAACAGAGAGCAGCACAGGAGGTTACCTAAAGCAGACAGCTATGGAACGGTACCTCCTGAGAAGCTCTGGGAGCGGTGAATCAGCCTGGAGAAGCTTTGATATGGACAGAGGAGAAGATAAGATAATGGCACCGAGCCTGATGGGGGAGGAGCCTGAACGCATGGTGAGAGACACAGAAAAGCAAACACAGAGCTGGAAGGGGAGAGATAAGGGAGATATGAGCGAGGAGACAGGAGATAAGGAAGATATGAGCGAGGAGGAGGACACAGCAGGAGAGAGGTGGATGCAGGGGACTGATGATGGTGGATCGCAATGGGAGGATGAAGGAGATATGGAGGCAGAGGGGAGAGAGGATGCAGACAAAGCAGGGCAGCTCAAAGACACAGCAGTGTTGGAGGATGAAACTGACAAAACAGCACAGGGAGATTAATCCCACTCAGACTCACAGGAAGTCAAATGCAAGAATTCATAGTACCCCTTCCAAAGGAAACAAAAAGCAGCCTACTACACCAACATCACAAGCCTGCAAGCTATTGGGGGATGGAGGTGGTGGCCCAGTCCAGACAAAGAGAACTAAGAAAACAGCACCACCTGCAGGCCAAGACAAGTACACACAAAAGCTTAATGTGGACTATAAAAAACTGGCTGAAGAAGTGACATCACACTTGTCAAAAGAGGTTAAAGTGGCTATTGAGGCAGCCATACAAACATCATTAGCTAATATGCAAAAACAGATAAATGCCCATGCCTCTAGACTGGCAGAATCAGAGCAGAGAATATCTGACTCCGAGGAGACAATACTGGCTATGCAAGCACAAATAGCAGCTCTAGCAAAATCTAATGAATACTTGAAGGATAAAGCGGACGATTTGGAAAACAGATCGAGACGAAACAACTTACGTATAGTCGGGTTGCCAGAGTCTGTGTCGATTGGACGGTTGGATAATATATGCGAGTTGGAGCTACCGCAGGCCCTGGGCATAAAGGCGAAATTCAGAGTTGAAAGAGCCCACAGAGTGGGTCCACTGAGACACCAGGAGGCGAATAAGGGAGAGGGCCAAAACTCAAACAAGAATACCCCGATAAGAGCCAGGCAGGTGATTGTCAAGTACCTTGATTATAAGCATAAGGAGGAAATATTGAGGGCCTTTAGAGAACGAAAGCGTCCACTACAATATCAAGGCAACAGACTGCTAATTTTTGGGGATTATTCAGCGGAAGTATCCAGAAGGAGAAAAGAATTTACCAAAATTTGCTCATTTCTGTACAACAAAAAAGTAAAGTGCCAGCTATTATACCCTGCTACACTGAAAGTTAGAAACCCCAATGGCTCGTTTGTATACTACAAGGACTACAAAGAAGCAGAAAACATTCTCATGGCAGAGCTCAACAAGACTAGGTCAGAAAGGCAAGAAAAAGGAGCTAGTGGAGAAGGGAATAATAGAAGAGGATCCCCCACAAGCTCAGGAAGAGATGTGGGACGTCTTGGGGGACAAAAGCAAGTCGAGACCAGGGAGGAAAGGAGGCCAAGCCCGGGTCGACAGCATAATTCTCGCCTGGAACACAGGAACCAACCCTTGGAGAGAAACCATGATACCTGAACTGGAACTCGCTCATTGTTTTTCCTTTTTTTGCCTGTTTTTTTTTTTTTTTTTTTTTTTTCTCTCTTCCCAAACAGGGAGAGGCGTTGAGGAGGATGCATTACGGAGAGAGGGTTGGGGAGGTGAGAGGAGGAGGGGGAAGGGAGAAAAGAGAGGAAAACATCCCAAAGTCTGGGTCCTCTTCCCCCCCTCTTTTTTTTTTTTTTTTTTTTTTTTTTTTTTTTTTGTTCTTCTCCTTTCTTTCTCCATCTTCTCTCCCCTTGGTCTTTTTTTTTTCTTTTTTTCTTTTTCTCCTTTGTCCAGGAACATCATCCAAATTCAAATGAAGTGGGCCTGTTCTGGGCGGACTGATGGCTACCTGGAGTCAGAGATAAGTAGGACTGGAGAATCTTGCTGAGGTTTTGACATAATGTGCTAATTTTTGCATAATTTTCAAAGGCTTATTCAAGTTAGTCCGGGGATAGAACATATATTTTTTGGGGGGTGATTAGGGAGCTACATATTTTGGCTAGGAATAGGGGAGCTCACCAACGTGGCGGGAAACGCCGTGGATTTCTCGGAAGGGAAAATATGTTTTACAGTTACATGCTTTTTGTTGTATTTGTTATATTTGCAAGGTGGGGAAAGGGAGTGTCGATTTTGTGGTACCAACTGTGATTCTAGTGTCGAACATCTCGTCTTCCTTGATGCAGGGGCCCATAGGGGAGGGAGTAGTAAAAGCAGAATACCCAGGTAAACATGATACAGATAACTACGTGGAATGTTAAAGGGCTGAGATCACCTAACAAACGAGCAATGATATTGAGACATCTGAAAAGACTAAAGACAGACATTGCCTTATTACAGGAAACCCACTTGGGGGGGGAGGACTTTTTCCGCATGAAGAAACATTGGGTGGGCACCGTTTACGGGGCAGCGGCACAAGGTAGAAAAGCGGGCACTATGATTCTAATAAATAAACAATTCAGTCATGAGGTAGTGGCACATGAGGCAGACGACCATGGAAGGTGGCAGCACTTAACAATCGTTAGTCCAGCGGGTAAACTCAGTATTTACAATGTCTATGGCCCAAATTCACAACAAATCACATTCCATGATGACATAAAGGCCACCATATTAGCAGATGGGGAGGCTAACATTATAGTGGGAGGCGACTTTAACACCGTCCCAGACTCAGCTGAAGATAGGAGGAGGGGCGAGGAGGGGACAGCTAATGTGGGCAGGAGTTTAGACAATAGGGATGTAACATTAGAAGACGTAGGACTGAAAGACATCTGGAGACTAACTCACCCACATGACAGAGAGTATACACACTTCTCTCACCCTCATGATAGCTGGTCACGTATTGATCAGTTCTGGATCTCGCAAGACTTACTGAGTGGAACGCAAGATTGTGTGATAGAGAATATGGTGATCTCTGATCATAGTCCGGTGAGATTGGGCATTAGAGAGAAATTCAGGAGAGGTACAGATATCATATGGAGATTCCCATCGTTCCTTCTCAGGCAAGATAATTTCCACAAGGTGCTACAGGAGTGGTGGGGAGAATTCGCAGAGGACAATAAGGAACATAGAGAGTCCCCAGTGATATTTTGGGAAACGGCAAAAGCGGTCCTAAGGGGCCGTCTGGTGGGGTACGCAGCCATGATCAAACGGAAAACCAATGAGAATTATAATTTCCATAGTGAAGCAGTACGGGTAGCATATACAAATTATGTGACAAATAGATCTCCCATGACAAAAGGCAGATGGTTGGAGGCAAAAGAGGGATTTGACGAATGGGCCAAAAAAAAGGAACAACTATTCTGGTCGCACAAGGAGGTTGACTTACATAGGTTTGGCAACAAGGCGGGAAGGATGTTGGCCAATCTGGCAAGGGGCAGCAGAAAGATGACAGTGATCTCTAAACTGAAAACAAAGGGGGGAGAGGTGACTACGGATCCTAAGGACATTAATAAACTGTTGGGAGATTACTATAGAAAACTATATGGGTCAGGGAATAACGACATGACTGATGAGGCAGAGTGGCTAAGACAAGCCCAAATGCCTAGCTTGACGGAGGAAGATTTGAGTGCCTTAAACGCAGATATCACAGTAGAGGAGGTGACGAGAACAATTGGGGAGCTTAACACCAACAAGGCACCGGGACCTGACGGTTTCAATAGTGAATTCTATAAGGCTCTGAAGGATCTGATCTCGCCGGATCTAACCTCAGTCTTTAATGCTTTCCTGGGAGGGGCGGAAATACCCAAAAATTCCAACATAGCATATATTAAATTACTCCCCAAGGGAACCAAGGACCTGGATGATCCCTCTAGTTATAGACCTATATCGCTCATAAATCAGGATTTAAAAATTATGTCCAAGATCATGGCTAATAGACTGGCCGAGATCTTACCTAGGATCATTACGAATCACCAGGTGGGGTTTATTAAGGGGAGAAATGCCGTTACCAATATCCGAAAGACAATTCTAGTGGTAGACGCGGTTAGACTGGGTCTCACTGAGGGAGGGGCTAGACCTGCCCTAGTTACACTTGACGCAGAAAAAGCGTTTGATAATGTAAATTGGGGGTGGTTAGACAGGGTAATGGAGGCCATAGGGATTGTAGGCAAGATGAGACTTTACATTAGAAACCTTTATGCCAACTCGGGAGCTAGGGTTCACACTCCGGGCTTTCTATCAGACGTGTTCCCTTTGATGAAGGGAACAAGACAGGGCTGCCCATTATCTCCTCTTTTATTCAACCTGGCAATCGAGCCGTTGTCAAGAATACTACAGGGACAAAATAGCTTTAAAGGAATCAAGATAAGGGGTTCAGAAGTAAAGACAGCGCTTTTTGCTGATGACATCATACTTTATATGGGGGACCCCGGTGCGGATTTGCCACAGACTCTTGCCTTGATTGAAAAATTTGGCTCATTCTCCGGTTTCAAACTGAACAAAAAAAAATGCGAGATCATGTTCCTAAAGGGGCATCATGGGACAATGGGGGGACAAATAAGGGATGGCTGTCTATGTGGAATTCCTATAGCACAATCTTCAATTAAATACCTGGGAGTGCATATAGGAAGATCGGTGGAAACAATCTATAACTTGAATTATGGACCGCTAATCAGGAAAATTATAGTTCAATTAAAGGGATGGAAAGGTCTGCCACTTCCATTACTGGCAAGATGTCACCTGATAAAAATGATGAGCTTTCCTAGGCTGCTGTATCCCTTCCAGACAATCCCGCTATTGCTAAAACTAAAGGATGTGAATAAGCTCAACTCCGCGTATACAGAATTTCTGTGGAGGGGAAGGAAACCCAGAATAAAGCTGCGTACGCTGATGAAGTCAGCAGAGGAGGGAGGTCTAAACTTTCCAGATGTCCAAGGGTATAATCTTGTATGTATCATGAGGCATGTAATTGATTGGGTGAGAGGAACGAGTAGGCACTCAGATCATGCGATGGAAACTAAATATGCGTCACCGTGGGATCTGACGTCCATTCTGCACTCCCCACTATCCAGGGTTGAAGGGCACATAAGGAACTCAATTATATTCCGAGACACCATGCTAACATGGAAGTCGGTAAGGAAAAAACTGGGGCTCTCATGGAAAGTGTCCAAGTACTTGAACCCCTGGGCATTCCCAAATTTTCCCCTGGGACGAGAAAACAAGCTATTTACTAGATGGAAAGAGAGGGGAGTCAGGAGAATGATAGATGTTATGAATGTGGAGGACAGGAGGTGGATGACAGGTCGGGAAGTGCTGGATAAGTACAACCTTAATAGCTCACATGTCATCCAGTATGAACAATTGAAACATGGAATAATAGGAGACCTGGGTGTGGTTGGAAGAGAGCTGAACAGAAGTTCGATTGATGAGTTACTGGAATGTGATGTAACAAGTATAAATGTCTCTAAAATTTATCGATCGCTAAGGGGGGTGCTTATCTCTCGGGAGGATAGTCGGACTTTAAAAGCGTGGGGGAAACAATTGGGAAGGGAAGAAGTGGTGGATGATATACTGAGAGGATGGGTACAAGTGCGGAAACATATTACCAATGAGAGATGGAGAGACACTCAATTCAGAATTCTACATAGGGCCATTATAGGTTTCAACATACCAGGTAGGGATAGGTGGTGTCCTAAGTGTCAAAAAGAAAAAACGGATATGCTGCATGGGCTATGGGAATGTGAGACAATCGCTAGGTTCTGGAACCAAGTCAGACTATTTGCCCAGTCAACATGGGGAATTTTCAGCAAACTAGACTTAATGGTGTGGATTTTCCACTCCTTTGAGGGAGGAGTAGGAGGAGGACCGAGCACGCAGGAAAAGAGGAAATACGCAATAACGCATGACATAGCCATGATAGCTAAGCGTTGCATCTTAAAACACTGGATTCAAAGGGAGGGCCCATCCATAAAGGAGGTTGTGGGCGAACTACACAACCTTCTGAAGTGGGAAAAACTAGAAGCGGAGAGGGATAAAGATGGGTTGACAGCCAAGTTTTTTGTGAGATGGAGACATTTTATTGAAAGCCAATTCACACAGGGAGAAATAATTAACCTGATGGCACCTTTTGTTCACTCGGAGTGGTATATCCTGAGCGATATCCAGGACAGCCTGGGTAAACTGAGAATCACCTAGGAGGGGGCTCTGGCGGGAGGGGGAGACGAGACGGTTGGGAATACCAAGACACGCTAGCAAAATTGAAATCATTCAGGGACGACACAGAGATTTAACGAATTGTATTGCATATGTTATATTATATTTCATTACCTATGTTTTGGTTTAATGTTACTGTATACTATCTTAAATCGAACAGCAACATGGAACTCCAAATTGGGGTATCACCCACCTCTATGTCACATTTTGTCAGACGAATGTTCTTCTTTTGCAATGATACTTGTCATGTTTTTACAAATTTGAAAAATCAATAAAAAACGTTTTGGAAAAAAACTATACAGTCTCGCTAAAACTTTCGGAGACCTGGTGCCCTCCAATTAGGAGAGCCACCCTTGGGGTACGTGGAAGACAAAGGTCAAAAGCTGAACAGGCTCTAGGCATAAATGACATTGTTAGAGTAGGCTACAAACCCACGTCTCACCCCTCGTTCTGAGACAGGGCGGTGAGAGGCACAAATCTTAAAGGAATACCAGATTTGCCAGACTATCCTTACAACTTATCAATTCAAGGGTCCTTGAAACCCACACAGAGAGGAGCAGAGAGGGGGGGGGAGGCATGAATACTTCAGGACATTTCGCCTGACATTACCACAATATTATGATGACCACATCAGGCCTAAAAATATGGCCTATCTCCCGCTCCTCCCATCATAGCATAAGAAACCACAATCAAACCCAAGTCATCAATCTGGCTCCTCCTGGGAAGATTCCTCGATCGGCATGAAGTCCCTGGAACTCTTCTGATAACTCGTAGACAGGCATCTACGTCCTCTTTTTCTTTGGGGTAACATGACAGATCTGTATAGAAGTAGCCAATTAGGAATTTCCACCGCAGGCGTATCCAGAAATTGGAACAGACTCTACACTTCCTCCGGACGCTTCAGCAAGAATTGGTCCCCTTTATGGCGGACTATTAGGTGAAGTGGATGTCCCCCTCTGTAGGATGCTCCTTTCTCTTTGATCTTTTGCAAAATCGGCATAGGTTGGCGTCTCATGTACAGGGTTCTGGATGATATGTCAGGAAAAAGCTTGATGTCAGACCCTTCATATGAGACAGTTCCATATGACCATGCATTTCTCAGTATGGCTTCTTTATCGGTGTAGTAATGCAGTCTGCACAGAACATCTCTTGGTTGGGCAGTATCCCCCGGGCCTTGGCGGTACACTCTGTGGACTCTGTCAATCACGTGGTATCCTCTGCAGCACCCATCACCTTGTTGAATATTAAAGTTACTGACTTGGGCAGGGCATTGGCTGTTATCACTTCTGGGATGCCTTTCAACCGGATATTATTCCGCCTCCACCTCCTCCTCAATGCTTCACGGTGGGAACCAGGCATGTAGAATCCATCCGTTCACCTTTTCTACAAAGACACGGTGGTTGGATCCAAAGATCTCAAATTTGGACTCCTCAGACCAAAGCACAGATTTCCACTGGTCTAATGTCCATTCCTGGTGTTCTTTAGCCCAAACAAGTCTCTTCTGCTTGTTGCCTGTCCTTAGCAGTGGTTTCCTAGCAGCTATTTTACCATGAAGGCCTGCTGCACAAAGTCTCCTCTTAACAGTTGTTCTAGAGATGAGAAGGTGTGTCCTTTATTATTTTTAAAAAATATACTGTTTTCATAGGCAGTTTGATCAAATACATTTCAATTATACTCGAATAGTAGATGACTGGAAAATAACAATGACTGCAATTCATAAAGTTAACTTAGGAAAATATGAAAAAATATTTTTTGCATAACAATTCGGAACACAGTGTATGTATAATATATATATATATATATATATATATATATATATATATATATATAATTATATGATACTCAAAATGCATGTTCCAAATTATTATGCACAGCAGAGTTTTCAAACTTTTTATTTTGAAAAACAAAATGGACAATTGTGAAATTATAAGCATTATTATCAGCTTATTACAAAATGAAATCAAACAGTTTTCAAGTCAAAATTTAATTCTAGGTGATGTTACATTTGCACATAGGACCCCTTGTTTGAAAGAAGCTTGTGAACGCTCGTCTATTGAATTTGTCAGTTTTTGGATGGTTTGTGCTTCAGTTGTTTTGCATGTGGACAGAATACCCTCCCAGAGCTGTTGCTTAGATGTGAACTGCCTCCCACCATCCTAGACACTCCTTTTGATGATGCTCCAGAGGTTCTCAATGGGGTTGAGGTCAGGGGAAGATGGTGGCCACACCATAAGTTTGTCCTCTTTTATGCCCATAGCAGCCACAGATGCAGATGTGTTATTTGCAGCATGAGACGGTGCATTATCATGCAAGAAAATGATCTTACTGCGGAATGCACGGTTCTTCCTCCTGAACCATCGCAGGAAGTGCTATTTTAGAAACTCCACATAGATTATGGAGTTCATCTTTACCCCTTCAGGGATCCTAAAGGGGCTGACAATCTCTCTCCCCTTGATTCCAGCCCAAAACATTACTCCACTTCCTCCTTGTTGGCGCCTTAGCCGTGTTTTCATGGGGTGTCCATCAACCAGAAACCAATTTTATTTATATTAGAATAGAGGATCACTTGAAAACCAGAAAAAAATCTCTCTAAAACGTCACTTTTATTAATACTATTAAAATACTAAAATAATACTGAATTCTGGAATAATATCCAGAAGTAAAGACATCAACAAGTCGTGCTTAGTGATAACTAAGTAGGGTCTTGAAGGTGGACAGGGGACAAGGGGTGTGCACCGCCTACTAAATTCAATTGATATGCTGATGATTATGAGGTGGGATAGGGGGTCTGATAATCCCTGATGTTATTCCCTACCTAACCACGGAGGTCAAAAGCACCTTAATTTTTTGGGTGCCCCCCGTTCCTCGGCGGCTAGCCCTAACTGCCCCTGTTACTACTCCTGACCCTAACCCACCACCAAGTGGATTGTGCAGTGGTGCATAACAGTCATGTGTCAAAAGTCATACCAATTACAATAATAAACCCAAATCTCATGTGCAAATTGAGGATTTCAAATCACAGTTTCATAAATTGCCTATATGGCTATGAAACTGGGAAGATACATGAGAAAGAGGGTCTACACAATAGATGATGGACCTGTGGTCCTAGTACTTATCCTGCCAGGACTAACTTGATCCCGACGCGTTTCCCCCCAACGTCTTGGGGTTCATCAGGGGATATAGATATATCAAATTATCTCTAATCTGTTTAGGCCATCAATCTAAAATAGAGAGATTATCATTCCTTTAGGTAAATACAGACATGACATATTAGTTGTCACATGACCCATGTTGAATTGCACATACCTCCTCGTTGTTTATATTCTCCATAAGATGAAGATCCTATGTGGTCCTTATGTGGGTCCAGTTGATACTCTGTACCCCCCCCCATTAGGTGCTGGAGTTACAATGAAAGCTCCTTCCACATAATGGTACCAGGAAGGCTCTCTAGGCAATGGGTGCCTGCAGTGACAGCCTTTCACTGTGGCATCAGGTCCATAAGTCTGATGCGCGTGCTAAATTCCTCTACTTAAGGGGTAGTGATTCCCTCCCCTCATGGTCACAATCTACAACTTCCGTTTTCAAAATTCCCGCCTATGGGCGGTACCCATTAGTCATACAAATTTGCTCCGAGCGTGACCAAGAGGAATCCCAGCTGGACGCTGCGCTCCACCCCTTACTTTGATACATGGGTGACGTCAGCCGGGTCCCGTGCACACACAGTGTTGGACAGCTCGTATCCCGTACGTCCATCTGCACGCTGCGCTCCACCCCTTACCTTAAGGCATGAGTGACGTCAGCGCCGGGGTCCCATCCACACACAGTGTTCACGGGCCCGGATGAGCAACAGGTTCATGAATCAGGGGGAACTAGATGAGCAAGGGCCCTGCAAAATATCTATTGATCCCTATAGATCCAGCTGTTGACCCATCAGCCAGATCGAATTGGATACTCATGAACCAGGGAACTGGATGACCAGGAGCCGTGCAAGGTGTCATCTTATTTAAGAGATAAGGGGAGTGCAATCCAACATGTCATTTTTGGGGGATTATTAAAAACAATAGATAAATACACCCTTCTCCCAGGTGTGTTCCCCCTGATTCATGAACCTGTTGCTCATCCGGGCCCGTGAATAGAAAACTAGAATTAAAGGGATCACTAGCATGTTTTTAAGGTCTAGATGGTCCGGCTTCTTCACTAGAATGCTATATGCATGGTAAATACTGGCATCTTACAGGGCCTTGTTCATCCAGATCCTCCTGTTTCATTACTTGAATGCTGTAATTATTGTAGATATTGGCATCCTGCAGGGCCCTGTTCATCCAGAACCCCCTGCTTTATGATTAGAATGCTATATATATGGTAAATACTGGCATCTTGCAGGGCTCCTGCTCATCCACCCCCCCCCCCTGATTTGTTCCTAGAATGCTATATTTATAGTAAATACTGGCATTTTACAGGGGTCCTGCTCATGCAGAACCTCCTGTTTTATTACTGGAATGCTATATGTATGGTAAACAATTGCATCTTGCAGGATCTAGTTTATCCAGATCTTCCTGCCTCATTACTAGAATGCTATATATATAGGAAACACTGGCATTTGCCACATCTAATCCTTGTCCTTATTGTCACATTCAATCTGTGTCCTTATTTGAGAAATGCTTTGGGACGCATTTGCGTTCCTTAGCACACAATTGATCCCAATCTGTACCAGACAGAGCGCAGTTGCGCTCTCCCTGACACGCAGTCTCAGTGTAGCACTTGGCACTTCCGGATGTCTTAATGAGAGCGCACGTGCGTTCCTTATGACAGGTGGTACGCAGATGCGTTCCGCAGGAAGTGCAGCTAATTTCTGCTGCACAGAGCACGACACAGGAAGGAGGAGGAAGAGGCAGGCTGAACAAGTGTCCCACGTGGGTCACTGTGCTCCACGTGGAATATCGCCCAATGATTTTCAGATGGGCGTATGGCGGCGGGGCCGACCGACACTGTGTGTGGATGGGACCCCGGCGCTGACGTCACTCATGCCTTAAGGTAAGGGGTGGAGCGCAGCGTCCAGATGGACGTACGGGATACGAGCTGTCCAACACTGTGTGTGCACGGGACCCGGCTGACGTCACCCATGTATCAAAGTAAGGGGTGGAGCGCAGCGTCCAGCTGGGATTCCTCTTGGTCACGCTCGGAGCAAATTTGTATGACTAATGGGTACCGCCCATAGGCGGGAATTTTGAAAACGGAAGTTGTAGATTGTGACCATGAGGGGAGGGAATCACTACCCCTTAAGTAGAGGAATTTAGCACGCGCATCAGACTTATGGACCTGATGCCACAGTGAAAGGCTGTCACTGCAGGCACCCATTGCCTAGAGAGCCTTCCTGGTACCATTATGTGGAAGGAGCTTTCATTGTAACTCCAGCACCTAATGGGGGGGTACAGAGTATCAACTGGACCCACATAAGGACCACATAGGATCTTCATCTTATGGAGAATATAAACGAGGAGGTATGTGCAATTCAACATGGGTCATGTGACAACTAATATGTCATGTCTGTATTTACCTAAAGGAATGATAATCTCTCTATTTTAGATTGATGGCCTAAACAGATTAGAGATAATTTGATATATCTATATCCCCTGATGAACCCCAAGACGTTGGGGGGAAACGCGTCGGGATCAAGTTAGTCCTGGCAGGATAAGTACTAGGACCACAGGTCCATCATCTATTGTGTAGACCCTCTTTCTCATGTATCTTCCCAGTTTCATAGCCATATAGGCAATTTATGAAACTGTGATTTGAAATCCTCAATTTGCACATGAGATTTGGGTTTAATATTGTAATTGGTATGACTTTTGACACATGACTGTTATGCACCACTGCACAATCCACTTGGTGGTGGGTTAGGGTCAGGAGTAGTAACAGGGTCAGTTAGGGCTAGCCGCCGAGGAACGGGGGGCACCCAAAAAATTAAGGTGCTTTTGACCTCCGTGGTTAGGTAGGGAATAACATCAGGGATTATCAGACTCCCTATCCCACCTCATAATCATCAGCATATCAATTGAATTTAGTAGGCGGTGCACACCCCTTGTCCCCTGTCCACCTTCAAGACCCTACTTAGTTATCACTAAGCACGACTTGTTGATGTCTTTACTTCTGGATATTATTCCAGAATTCAGTATTATTTTAGTATTTTAATAGTATTAATAAAAGTGACGTTTTAGAGAGAATTTTTTCTGTCCATCAACCAGCCATCCTCCACTCCATCCATCTGGACCATCGAGCGTTGCACGGCACTCATCGGTGAACAAAACAGTTTGGAAGTCAGTCTTCATGTATCGTTTGGCCCACTGGAGCAGTTTCTGCTTGTGTGCAGTGGATAGAGGTGGTCGACAGGATGGCTTACGCACAGCTGCAAACCTCTGAAGGACCCTGCATCTTGTTGTTCGGGGGACGTTGGAGGCACCAGCAGCTTCAAAAACTTGTCTGCTTCTATGACAAGGCATTTTAGCAGCTGCTCTTTTAACCTGACGCAATTGCGTGTTGGAAAGAGTCCTCAATTTTTCCTTATCAGCACGCACACGTGTGTGCTGTGAATCAGCTACATACTTCTTGATTGTGCGATGATCACGATGAAGTGTCTTGACAATATTGATTGTAGTCATGCCTTGACCTAAAAATTCCACAATTTGTTGCTTCTCAGCAGCCGACACATCCTCTTTCTTTCCCATTTTGGCAAAAAATGTAGGCTGCTTAATAATGTGGAACAGCCTTCTTAAGTAGTCTTGCCTTTATTTGGACACACCTTCCAAACTAATTTGCACAGGTATCTGCAATTGCTTTCAGTGATATAAAGAGCCCTGACACACATCTCCATCAATGAGTTTAAATGACCAACAAAAAATTTCTAAAGGCCACGTCACACTAAGCAACATCGCTAGCAACATCGCTGCTGTGGAACGACTTTTGTGACGCAACAGCGATGTTGCTAGTGATGTTGCTGTGTGTGACATCCAGCAACAACCTGGCCCCTGCTGTGAGGTCGCTGGTTGTTGCTGAATGTCCTGGACCATTTTTTAGTTGTTGCTCTCCCGCTGTGAAGCACACATCGCTTTGTGTGACAGCGAGAGAGCAACAACTGAATGTGCAGGGAGCCGGCTTCTGCGGACGCTGGTAACCAATGTAAATATCGGGTAACCAAGAAGCCCTTTCCTTGGTTACCCGATATTTATCTTCGTTACCAGCGTCCGCCGCTCTCACGCTGCCAGTGCCGGCTCCCTGCTCCCTGCACACATAGCCAGAGTACACATCGGGTAATTAACCTGATGTGTACTCTGGCTAGGAGTGCAGGGAACCAGCGCTAAGCGGTGTGCGGTGGTAACCAAGGTAAATATCGGGTTGGTTACCCG
This sequence comes from Anomaloglossus baeobatrachus, assembly GCF_048569485.1. Lineage (NCBI taxonomy): Eukaryota > Metazoa > Chordata > Amphibia > Anura > Aromobatidae > Anomaloglossus > Anomaloglossus baeobatrachus. Next base: position 309,399,445 of record NC_134354.1, read on the forward strand.
ATATTTACCTTAGTAACCAAGCGCAGCATCGCTTCTACGTGTCGCTGCAGGCTGGGGGGGGCTGCTCACCGGTTGCTGGTGAGATCTGCCTGTGTGTTTGTATGTATGTATGTATATGTATGTAAACCTGCATAGCGTATGGGGATCATAACAATAATGTAATGTAATAATGAGGCAAGGGGTATAGTGTAAGGGAATTCAAAGACCCCCTGAGGAAAACGCTGCGAAACGTGCGCGCGTCGGGGCAGGCGTCACATACTTGGAGGAGGCTGTGCTCTGTGACCCTAGGTGATTATACCACTATTTCAGTGTTTCATTGTGCCAATTCTGACACTCTTTCAATTTAACTTAAATTACATGTTTCACCTATCGGTCTATACTATTTTGAGCCGTCGCCTCTCCTCCCTGCATCTTACCTGCTATCTTGAGGCCGGTGGCCCAGTGTGTTGTGGAATTCTAACATGATGGTTACCTTGCTGGTTGTCATTTTCTGCTGATTTTACTTCATTATTGTGGCATGATCTTTAGCCACATTCTCTAGCACTTGACACTTTAACTGTGTTTTGTATTTACCTATTTATTCATATTTATTCCATCGTATTTGAATTCCCTTACACTATACCCCTTGCCTCATTATTACATTACATTATTGTTATGATCCCCATACGCTATGCAGGTTTTTGACGCCCTTTTTCCAGTCAACAGCCGTGTGTTTTATTATATGTATATTTCTTTGTCGCTCCATTGGGAGACCCAGACAATTGGGTGTATAGCTTATGCCTCCGGAGGTCACACAAAGCATTACACTTAAAAGTGTAAACCCCTCCCCTCTGCCTATACACCCCACCGTGCATCACGGGCTCCTCAGTTTTATTGCTTTGTGGAACGAGGCACACATCCACGCAAGCTCCACATTTTAGTCAGCAGCAGCTGACTATATCGGATGGAAGAAAAGTGGGCCCATATAGGGCCCCCAGCATGCTCCCTTCTCACCCCACTCGGGTCGGCGGTGCTGTTAAGGTTGAGGTACCCATTGTGGGTACATAGGCAGGAGCCACATGCTGTTTTCCTTCCCCATCCCTTAGGGGCTCTGGGTGAAGTGGGATCCTGACCGGTCACCAGGCACTGGGACCGTGCTCCCTCCGCAGCCCCTGGGGGAATCTGCTGGACAGGAGCCGGGTATCATCAGGGACAAGGCCCTGCGACTCTGAGGTACTCTGTGTCCCCTTGGGGACGGCGCATAGTGCGCCTGGATAATAGACACTGCAGCAGCTGCTGGGTGTGTTAGTGCGCCGGGACTACCGCGCTGGCCGCGCTTGTTTGCCGGCCGCGCTTATAACTTTAGTCCCCGGCTTTTGCGGCCTAGTGCCGCATATTCCCGCCCCCGGGCCTGCCATTCAGGGGTAAGGGCGGGACGCTGCACTGGACGTCAGCGCTGAGGGCAGGAGCATACTTTGTATCCTCCTCCCCCCTCACTGAGCACCGTGGGGCACCAGATTCCCGCACTTTTACAGGCACGCCCACGGCCCCCTCCTCCTCTCTGAACGCCGGCAGCCATTGCTACAAGACGCTGGAGAACTTCAGAGGGGAGACAACTGAGCTCTACAGCTCTGGGAGGCCCAGGCAGGGATCTGGTGGTCACACAACCGCTGAGAGCGGTCGGTAAGCCGCACCTGTTACTAGGTGCTGGCCCCCCTGGGTGCCGAATTGTATATTTATATGCTTATAGTGTATACATTACTCTGTACGGCCACACTGTTAGCGTTTGGCTATATACCCTCACTGATTATTCTAAGAGGAGAAACAGCATGTCGTCTGCAAAAAGCAAGGGTACCAAAGCACAGGCTTACTTTGCAACCTGTACCTCATGTGCGGCAATGCTTCCTGCAGGTTCCACCTACCCTCATTGTGTGCAATGCTCGGCCCCTGTGACACTCACTCAGCCGGAGTCTCAGCCACTGGTGGGACCCCCGGCCCAGGTGGAACCTCCGGCCCCCACTGTCCAGGTGACAGGGACAGAGTTTGCAGTTTTTGCTGACAAACTTTCTGAGTCTATGGATAGATGGTCTGCTAGGATACTGGAAGCTTTGCAGTCCAGACCTACACAGGCCCCGGGCACTGTTGATTCTTTGCCCCCATGCCCCCCTCGGTCGGAGCAGCAAAGTGCTCCTGGGTCAACTCATAGGTCCCATGGGGAGGACTCCGACACGGACCGCAGTCCCAGACCGGCTAAGCGGGGTCGCTGGGAGATTCCCTCGACTTCATCTCACTGTTCAGGTTCTCAGCATGAGGACTCTCTGGAAGATGAAGCAGATGCGGCAGATCAGGACTCAAATCCTGACACCGCGCTCAACCTTGATACGCCTGAAGGGGACGCCATAGTAAACGACCTTATAGCGTCAATCAATCAGGTGTTAGATCTTTCTCCTCCACCCCTTCCGATTGAGGAGTCAGCTTCTCAGCAGGAGAAATTTCATTTTAGGTTTCCCAAACGTACACGGAGTGCGTTTCTTGATCACTCCGACTTCAAAGACGCAGTCCAGAAGCACCGAGCTTTTCCGGATAAGCGCTTTACTAAGCGACTTCATGACACACGTTATCCCTTCCCCCCTGACGTAGTCAAGGGTTGGGCCCAGTGTCCCAAGGTGGATCCTCCAGTCTCTAGACTGGCGGCCAGATCCATAGTCGCAGTGGCAGATGGTGCATCACTCAAGGATGCCACTGACAGGCAGATAGAGCTCCTGATGAAATCCATCTATGAGGCTATCGGCGCGTCCTTTGCTCCGGCATTTGCTGCCGTATGGGCACTACAAGCTATCTCAGCTTGTCAGTCTGAGATTAATGCACTCACACGAGCCGCGACTCCGCAGGTTGTGTCATTAACCTCTCAGGCGTCGGCGTTTGCGTCCTACGCCATGAATGCGGTACTAGACTCTGCGAGCCGTACAGCGGTAGCATCCGCCAATTCAGTGGCAGTCCGCAGGGCCATGTGGCTACGTGAATGGAAGGCAGACTCTGCTTCCAAGAAGTTTTTAACCGGTTTGCCGTTTTCTGGCGACCACCTGTTTGGCGAGCAATTGGATGAAATCATTAAACAATCCAAGGGTAAGGACTCGTCCTTACCCCAGTCCAAACCTAACAGACCTCAACAACGGAAGGTACAATCGAGGTTTCGGTCCTTTCGGCCCTCAGGCAGGTCTCAATTCTCCTCGTCCAACAGGCCTCAAAAGGATCACAGGAACTCTGATTCATGGCGGTCTAAGGCACGTCCTAAAAAGACCGCCGGAGGAACCGCTCCCAAAGCGGCCTCCTCATGACTGGCGGACTCCCCAAACCGCATCCTCGGTCGGTGGCATGCTCTCCCGCTTTTCCGACGCCTGGTTCCCACATGTCCAAGACCGATGGGTGAGAGACATTCTGTCTCACGGTTACAGGATAGAGTTCAATTCTCGTCCTCCGATTCGTTTCTTCAGAACATCTCCGCCCCCCGAGCGAGCCGATGCTCTTCTTCAGGCGGTGAACTCTCTGAAGGCAGAAGGAGTAGTTATCCCCGTTCCCCTTCAGCAATGGGGTCACGGTTTTTACTCCAACTTGTTTGTCGTACCAAAAAAGGACGGATCTTTCCGTCCCGTCCTGGACCTCAAACTGCTCAACAAACACGTGAAAACCAGACGATTCCGGATGGAATCTCTCCACTCAGTCATCGCCTCGATGTCCCAAGGAGACTTCCTAGCCTCAATCGACATCAAGGATGCTTATCTCCACGTGCCGATTGCACCAGAGCATCAGCGCTTCCTGCGTTTCGCCATCGGGGACGAACACCTTCAGTTCGTGGCACTGCCTTTCGGCCTGGCAACAGCCCCACGGGTCTTCACAAAGGTCATGGCAACAGTGGTTGCAGTCCTACACTCTCAGGGACACTCAGTGATCCCTTACTTGGACGATCTTCTTGTCAAGGCCCCCTCTCGGGTGGCATGCCAACACAGCCTGAACATTGCTCTGGAGACACTCCAGAGGTTCGGGTGGATCATCAATTTCCCAAAGTCAAAACTGACACCTACACAATCGCTGACATATCTCGGGATGGAGTTTCACACTCTCCCAGCGATAGTGAAACTTCCGCTGGACAAACAGCGATCACTACAGACAGGGGTGCAATCTCTCCTCCGAGCCCAGTCGCACCCCTTGAGACGCCTCTTGCACTTCCTAGGGAAGATGGTGGCAGCAATGGAGGCAGTTCCATTTGCACAGTTTCATCTGCGTCCTCTTCAATGGGACATTCTCCGCAAATGGGACAGGAAATCGACGTCCCTCGACAGGAACGTCTCCCTTTCTCGGGCAGCCAAGGCATCCCTTCAGTGGTGGCTTCTTCCCACTTCTTTGTCGAAGGGGAAATCCTTCCTGCCCCCATCCTGGGCTGTGGTCACGACGGACGCGAGTCTGTCAGGGTGGGGAGCGGTCTTCCTCCACCACAGGGCTCAGGGTACCTGGACTCAGCCAGAGTCCTCCCTTCAGATCAATGTTCTGGAGATAAGGGCAGTGTATCTAGCCCTGAAGGCGTTCCAGCCGTGGCTGGAAGGCAGGCAGATCCGAATTCAGTCAGACAACGCCACGGCGGTGGCATACATCAACCACCAAGGCGGCACGCGCAGTCGGCAAGCCTTCCAGGAAGTTCGGCGGATTCTGCTGTGGGTGGAAGCCACAGCCTCCACCATCTCCGCAGTACACATCCCGGGCGTGGAAAACTGGGAAGCGGACTTTCTCAGTCGCCAGGGCATGGACGCAGGGGAATGGTCTCTTCACCCGGACGTGTTTCAAGAGATCTGTTGCCGCTGGGGGAAGCCGGACGTCGACCTAATGGCGTCCCGGCACAACAACAAGGTCCCGGCATTCATGGCACGGTCTCAAGATCACAGAGCTCTGGCGGCAGACGCCTTAGTTCAGGATTGGTCGCAGTTTCGACTGCCTTATGTCTTTCCTCCTCTGGCACTGCTGCCCAGAGTGTTGCGCAAGATCAGGTCCGACTGCCGCCGCGCCCTCCTCGTCGCCCCAGACTGGCCGAGGAGGTCGTGGTACCCGGATCTGTGGCATCTCACGGTGGGTCAACCGTGGGCACTACCAGACCGACCAGACTTGCTGTCTCAAGGGCCATTTTTCCATCTGAATTCTGCGGCCCTCAACCTGACTGTGTGGCCATTGAGTCCTGGATCCTAGCGTCTTCAGGGTTATCTCAAGAGGTCATTGCCACTGAGACAGGCCAGGAAACCAACGTCAGCCAAGATCTACCACAGGACGTGGAGGATCTTTTTATCCTGGTGCTCTGATCAGGGTTTTATTCCATGGCCATTTGCCTTGCCCACTTTTCTGTCTTTCCTTCAATCCGGAATGGAAAAGGGGCTGTCTCTCGGCTCTCTTAAGGGACAAGTCTCGGCGCTCTCTGTATTTTTTCAAAAGCGTCTAGCAAGGCTTCCGCAAGTACGCACGTTCCTGCAGGGGGTTTGCCACATAGTCCCCCCTTACAAGCGCCCGCTAGAACCCTGGGATCTGAACAGGGTGCTAATGGCTCTTCAGAAACCACCTTTCGAGCCAATGAGAGATTTTTCTCTTTCTCGCCTCTCGCAGAAGGTGGTCTTCCTAGTGGCAGTCACATCACTTCGCAGAGTGTCTGAGCTAGCTGCACTGTCATGCAAAGCTCCCTTCCTGGTGTTTCACCAGGACAAGGTGGTTCTGCGTCCGGTTCCGGAATTTCTCCCGAAGGTGGTATCCCCTTTTCATCTCAATCAGGATATCTCCTTACCTTCTTTTTGTCCTCATCCAGTTCACCAATGTGAAAAGGATTTGCACTTGTTAGATCTTGTGAGAGCACTCCGGCTCTACATTTCTCGTACGGCGCCCCTGCGCCGCTCGGATGCGCTCTTTGTCCTTGTCGCTGGCCAGCGTAAAGGGTCGCAGGCTTCCAAGTCAACCTTGGCTCGGTGGATCAAGGAACCAATTCTTGAAGCCTACCGTTCTTCTGGCCTTCCGGTTCCTTCAGGACTGAAAGCCCATTCTACCAGAGCCGTGGGTGCGTCCTGGGCATTGCGGCACCAGGCTATGGCTCAGCAGGTGTGTCAGGCGGCTACCTGGTCGAGTCTGCACACTTTCACGAAGCACTATCAGGTGCATACCTACGCTTCGGCAGATGCCAGCTTAGGTAGGCGAGTCCTCCAGGCGGCGGTTGCCCACCTGTAGGAAGGGGCCGTCTTTCGGCTCTATTACCGGGGTATTCTTTACCCACCCAGGGACTGCTTTTGGACGTCCCAATTGTCTGGGTCTCCCAATGGAGCGACAAAGAAGAAGGGAATTTTGTTTACTTACCGTAAATTCCTTTTCTTCTAGCTCCAATTGGGAGACCCAGCACCCGCCCCTGTTCCCTTCAGGCTGTTGTTCTTTGTGTACACATGTTGTTCATGTTGAATTGTTCTTTGGTTCATGGTTTAAGTTCTCCGAACATCCTTCGGATTGAATTTACCTTAGACCAATTTATAAGTTTCCTCCTTCCTGCTTTTGCACCAAAACTGAGGAGCCCGTGAGGCACGGGAGGGTGTATAGGCAGAGGGGAGGGGTTACACTTTTGAGTGTAATACTTTGTGTGGCCTCCGGAGGCATAAGCTATACACCCAATTGTCTGGGTCTCCCAATTGGAGCTAGAAGAAAAGGAATTTACGGTAAGTAAACAAAATTCCCTTCTTTTATTATGTATTAATAAAGATTTAATATTCAAGTGACCTTTTAGTTCGGTTTTCTTCTTTTTTGGTATAGTATATTCAATCTTGAACGGACCCATTGATCCCATATCCCCACACTCTGATAATATCGTATTATTGATTCTAATTTCATATTTATTAGTAATCTTGTGTGGTATGGATTTTATCCTCTAATTATTGGTGTTTCATGTATATGTATATAGATAATATATATATATATATATATATTATGTGAGAGTGTGTGTGTGTGTGTATATATATATATATATATATATATATATATATATATATATATATATATATATATATATGTATATATATATATGTATGTATGTATGTATATACATGCTGTTGTTTTTTTTGTTAAGAGCTGCAGACAGAACGGGGTATATATATGTATATGTATATAGATAGATATATATATATATATATATATATATCTAATATATAATATTTGTGTGTGTACGTATGTGTATATATATATATATATATATATATATATATATATATATATATATATATATATATATATATATAATGTGTATGTATATATAAACAGTTATATGAAAAAGTTTGGGCACCCCTATTAATGTTAATCTTTTTTCTTTATAACAATTTGGGTTTTTGCAACAGCTATTTCAGTTTCATATAGCTAATAACTGATGGACTCAATAATAGTTATGGATTGAAATGAGGTTTATTGTACTAACAGAAAATGTGCAATCCGTATTTAAACAAAATTTGACCGGTGCAAAAGTATGGGCACCTTTTATCAATTTCTTGATTTGAACACTCGAAACTACTTTTTACTGACTTACTGAAGCACTAAATTGGTTTTGTAACCTCATTGAGCTTTGAACTTCATAGGTAGGTGTATCCAATTATGAGAAAAGGTATTTAAGGTGGCCACTTGCAAGTTGTTCTCCTATTTGAATGTCCTATGAAGAGTGGCATCATGGGCTCCTCAAAACAACTCTCAAATGATCTGAAAACAAAGATTATTCAACATAGTTGTTCAGGGGAAGGATACAAAAAGTTGTCTGAAATTTAAACTGTCAGTTTCCACTGTGAGGAACATAGTAAGGAAATGGAAGAACACAGGTACAGTTCTTGTTAAGCCCAGAAGTGGCAGGCCAAGAAAAATATCAGAAAGGCGGAGAAGAAGAATGGTGAGAACAGTCAAGGACAATCCACAGGCCACCTCCAAAGACCTGCAGCATCATCTTGCTGCAGATGGTGTCGATGTGCATCGGTCAACAATACATCACACTTTGCACAAGGGGAAGCTGTATGGGAGAGTGATGCGAAAGAAGCCGTTTCTGCAAGCACGCCACAAACACAGTTGCCTGAGGTATGCAAAAGCACATTTGGACAAGCCAGTTACATTTTGGAAGAAGGTCCTGTGGACTAATGAAACAAAGATTGAGTTGTTTGGTCATACAAAAAGGCGTTATGCATGGAGGCAAAAAACACGGCATTCCAAGAAAAGCACTTGCTACCCACAGTAAAATTTGGTGGAGGTTCCATCATGCTTTGGGGCTGTGTGGCCAATGCCGGCACTGGGAATCTTGTTAAAGTTGAAGGTCGCATGGATTCAACTCAGTATCAGCAGATGCTTGACAATAATGTGCAAGAATCAGTGACAAAGTTGAAGTTACGCAGGGGATGGATATTTCAGCAAGACAATGATCCAAAACACCGCTCCAAATCTACTCAGGCATTCATGCAGAGGAACAATTAAAATGTTCTGGAATGGCCATCCCAGTCCCCAGACCTGAATATCATTGAACATCTGTGAGGTGATTTGAAGCGTGCTGTCCATGCTCGGCGACCAGCAAACTTAACTGAACTGGAATTGTTTTGTAAACAGGAATGGTCAAATATACCTTCATCCAGGATCCAGGAACTCATTAAAAGCTACAGGAAGCGACTAGAGGCAGTTATTTTTGCAAAAGGAGGATCTACAAAATATTAATGCCACTTTTATGTTGAGGTGCCCAAACTTTTGCACCGGTCAAATTTTGTTTAAATGCGGATTGCACATTTTCTGTTAGTACAATAAACCATTTCAATCCAGAAATATTACTATTATATTTGTTTAACCCCTTAACGACCCATGACGTACTGGGTACGTCATGGATCGTGTGCCGGTAAGTCCCGCCCCCTGCCGCCGGTAGGCGGCGGCGATTCGCGCACATATCAGCTGTTATCAACAGCTGATATGTGTGCCTGCTAGCCGCGGGTGGAATCTCTTCCACCCGCGGCCATTAACCCCTTACATTTCGCTGCCAAAATCTGGCAGCGATATGTATATGGGCGCCGCCATGACAGTCAACTTACCCCGCCCCCACTGGAAGTCACGTGACATGATCACATGACTTTCGGTGGTTGCCATGGTAGCACAGGGTCATGTGATGACGCCTGTAGCTAACATGACTCACATCCTCTCAATGCCGGAATATAGCCAGCATTGAAAGTAAAGCAGCAAATCTGCAGTTCTCAGCTCTGTAGCTGAGATCTGCAGATAGATAATAGCGATCGGATTGCTGATCGCTATAGCCCCCTAGGGGGACTATTAAAATAAAAAAAAAAGTAAAAAAAAAGTTTTAAAAAACAAAAAAAAAACCTAAAAGTTCAAATCACCCCCCTTTCACCCCATTGAAAATTAAAGGGTTAAAAAAATAAAAAATACACACTTTTGGTAACGACGCGTTCAGAAATGCCCGATCTATCAAAATACAAAATCAATGAATCTGATCAGTAAACGGCGTAGCGGCAAAAAAATTCCAAACGCCAAAATTACGGTTTTTGGTCGCCGCAAATTTTGCACAAAATGCAGTAACAGGCGATCAAAACGTAGCATCTGAGCAAAAATGGTACCGTTAAAAATGTCAGGTCGAGACGCAAAAAATAAGCCATCACTGAGCCTCAGATCCTAAAAAATGAGAACGCTACGGGTTTTGTTTCAAAAAACAAGCCCTCATATGGCAAGATTGATGGAAAAATAAAAAAGTTACGCATCTCGGCAGAAGGGGAGCAAAAAACAAAAACGGAAAGTGCCCGGGTGCTGAAGGGGTTAAATACGGATTGCACATTTTCTGTTAGTACAATAAGCCTCATTTCAATCCAGAAATATTACTGAGTCCATCAGTGATTAGATATATGAAACTGAAATAGCTGTTGCAAAAACCCAAATTGTTATAAAGAAAAAAGGTTAACATTAATAGGGGTTCCCAAACTTTTTCATATGACTGTGTATGTATGTATGTATGTATGTATGTATGTATATATGTATGTATATATATATATATATATATATATATATATATATATATATATATATATATATATATATATATATATATATATAAATGTGTGTATGTATAAATATATATATTTTGCCCCGTTCTGTCTGCAACTCCTGACAAAAAAGAAAAAAAATATTCTTCTCACCGTCCTCCACTCCCACATCGTGTAGTGTCATCCTCTGTAGCCGGCAGCTTACTTCTGTGTTCCTGCTATGACAACGCATGATGTTCCTTTCATGCACTCCCTGTTACGAGCACACCGATGTCGACTTTCAGCTACTGTTTGGTCGACATCGTCTGCCAGTCACTGACTAGCAGCATGTATTGCCGCTCAGTGTTCTGACAGGTCTCTATGCTGTAATGTATTTCAGCTATATGTGCGTCCTTGGACCTCTGCGACCATGATCGTAACTAGAGATGAGCGATTCTGAAGTACGATGTTAAGAGTTCGGGTTCAGAAACCAACTACCAAAAAAAACTAAGTTTTGGGTCGAAGTTCAAATGAGTTACGAGTGCAGACCACTTAAGTGAGCAGTGATGTGCTTGGGTATGAGTGATGCTCTGCTCAGTGTAACCTGCTTGCAGTGTTTGAATGGCTCACACTTTGGGTAAAATCAGCATGATCTGATGTAGTGTGCGCACACACAAAAAAAAAAAAAATTGAAAAACCCTGCTCACCCTCCCCAAAAGTGTTGGGTGGAGCCACGAACTGAGGTTCAGATCAAGTCTGGGTCAGAAACCAAACTTTTTTTTAACCCCTTCCCGACCTTTGACGCACCATATGCGTCATGAAACCTTGTGCCTTCCCGACCTTTGACGCACCGTATGCGTCATGGCGGGTTTCCGTTCCTGCAGCGCTGGTGACCGGGTTTACTGAAATGTCACCAGCGCTGCAGTTACATAAGGACTTGTAGTTGAGCCCAGGGGGGGTGGCTTTGCCCCCCTGTGGCTACGATCGCACTGATTGGCTTTTGAAAGTGTCACTTTCACATTCAATCAGAACAATTGTAATATTTCACCAATGAAACTTGGTGAAATACTACACTCCAGCCATGGCTGATGATGCAATATCAGCCATTGGCTGGAGCAGGGAGAGCTCCGTGTAATGCCCCCCCCTATCTGATTGGAGGTAGCGTCCATGTGATGCTATCCCTCCAATCAGATGTGGAGGAGCGATGTGACCGGTGGGTGCCCTCCCCCTTCAGCTTCATCCTGACCGTGGACTGCGACGCTGAAGAGGAGGGTCACCTACTGCCGCTGCCACCGCGATCTGCCGCCACCGATCACCATCCGGTACATTTTTCTCCCCTCTTTGCTGTCTTTCCCTTCGTTTCTGTGCTGTCTTCCCCCTCCCTTCTGTGCTGTTCCGCGCTCCCCTCTGCTGTCTTCCGCCCCCTCCCCCCTCTGTCTTCCGTCCCCCCCCCCGTTGGCCGATCACACCCCCACCCCGACCTCCGCTCCCCCCGCCGTCTGTTTCTACCCCCCCTTCCCCCAACCCACACTGACCTCCACTGCCTGTGATCACTCTCCGCCGGTGTCCTGCTTCTGACACCCGGCTGGTGTGAGTGACTGCTGCTGCTGCCAGTGATCAATCCCCTGCCCTGGTGATCACTGGACAGCAGGGGGCTGATCACTGGGCAGCAGGGGGGTGATCACCCGGACCCCCCCTGCGCCCCTGCGATCTGCGCCCCTGCGATCTGCGCCCCTGCGATCTGCGATCTGCGCCCCTGCGATCTGCGCCCTGCGCCCCTGCGATCTGCGCCCCTGCGATCGCCCCACCTGCGCCGCTGCGATTGCGTCCCCCAGCGATTGTGTCCCCCTGCGCCCCGGTGATTACGCCCCTGTGATTATGCATCCCTGCGACTGCGCCCCTGTGATTATGCGTCCCCCTGTGGTCCGGTAATTACACCCCTGCGATTGCGTCCCTGTGATTGCATCCCCCTTTGATTGCGCCCCGGTGATTGCGCCCCAGTGATTACGGCTCTGCATCTCCTCAGCCCTCTCCTGCAGTAGAAAGTTTCACCAAACACTTGCACATACACACGCACACTAAAATAAAGTTTAGGGTTTGGGGTTTTTTTTGCACATGCGCACACAAATGTCCTGCTCGTCCCTCCGTAGCTGATAGTGAGGGAGAGGGTCCCACTTTTCTCTATTTCTCCCACTCTTCCTCCTCCAGTGACACAGACTTGACGTCGCAGGACAAGAAATCGTCCGGAGGCCGGGAGGAGAAGAGCCGGAGGCCGGGAGGAGAAGAGCCGGAGACCATGGAGGAAGACCCACAGTAAAGTGTGAGTAACCCCCAACCTACCGCTAGTGCACTAAATCACACACACCAAACTGAAGTACATTACACCACACTAACCTGAAATACACTACGTCAGGTTGGTATGCGGTGTGGTATAGTGTACGTCAGGTTGGTGTGTGTGTTGTAGTGTGTGTGTGTGTGTGTGTGTGTGTGGTGTATACTACACCACACATCAACCTGACACACACCAACCTGAGGTACACTACCCTATACCACACTGCACACCAACCTGACTTAGTGTATGTTAGGTTGGTGTGTGGTGCATGTCAGGATGGTGTGTGTGGTGTATACTACACCACACATACCAACCTGACGTACACTACACCACACACACACACACATCAACCTGACCTACACTACACCACGTACCAATTTGACATACACTACATCAGGTTGGTATGTGGTGTAGTGTAGGTCAGGTTGATGTGTGTGTGTGTGGTGCAGTGTACGTCAGGTTGGTATGTATAGTGTAGTATACACCATACTGACATACACCAACCTAACATAAACTAAGTCAGGTTGGTGTGTGTGGTGTGGGGTGTAGTGTATGTTAGTTTGATGTGGGGTGTAGTGTACGTCAGGTTGATGTGTGTGTGGTAAACACCACACACACCAACCTGATGTACAGTTAGGTCCAGAAATATTTGGACAGTGACACAATTTTCGCGAGTTGGGCTCTGCATGCCACCACATTGGATTTGAAATGAAACCTCTACAACAGAATTCAAGTGCAGATTGTAACGTTTAATTTGAAGGTTTGAACAAAAATATCTGATAGAAATTGTAGGAATTGTACACATTTCTTTACAAACACTCCACATTTTAGGAGGTCAAAAGTAATTGGACAAAAAAACCAAACCCAAACAAAATATTTTTATTTTCAATATTTTGTTGCAAATCCTTTGGAGGCAATCACTGCCTTAAGTCTGGAACCCATGGACATCACCAAACGCTGGGTTTCCTCCTTCTTAATGCTTTGTCAGGCCTTTACAGCCGCACCCTTCAGGTCTTGCTTGTTTGTGGGTCTTTCCGTCTTAAGTCTGGATTTGAGCAAGTGAAATGCATGCTCAATTGGGTTAAGATCTGGTGATTGACTTGGCCATTGCAGAATGTTCCACTTTTTTGCACTCATGAACTCCTGGGTAGCTTTGGCTGTATGCTTGGGGTCATTGTGCATCTGTACTATTAAGCGCCGTCCGATCAACTTTGCGGCATTTGGCTGAATCTGGGCTGAAAGTATATCCTGGTACACTTCAGAATTCATCCGGCTACTCTTGTCTGCTGTTGTCATCAATAAACACAAGTGACCCAGTGCCATTGAAAGCCATGCATGCCCATGCCATCACGTTGCCTCCACCATGTTTTACAGAGGATGTGGTGTGCCTTGGATCATGTGCCGTTCCCTTTCTTCTCCAAACTTTTTTCTTCCCATCATTCTGGTACAGGTTGATCTTTGTCTCATCTGTCCATAGAATACTTTTCCAGAACTGAGCTGGCTTCATGAGGTGTTTTTCAGCAAATTTAACTCTGGCCTGTCTATTTTTGGAATTGATGAATGGTTTGCATCTAGATGTGAACCCTTTGTATTTACTTTCATGGAGTCTTCTCTTTACAGTTGACTTAGAGACAGATACACCTACTTCACTGAGAGTGTTCTGGACTTCAGTTGATGTTGTGAACGGGTTCTTCTTCACCAAAGAAAGTATGCGGCGATCATCCACCACTGTTGTCATCCTTGGACGCCCAGGCCTTTTTGAGTTCCCAAGCTCACCAGTCAATTCCTTTTTTCTCAGAATGTATCCGACTGTTGATTTTGCTACTCCAAGCATGTTTGCTATCTCTCTGATGGATTTTTTCTTTTTTTTCAGCCTCAGGATGTTCTGCTTCACCTCAATTGAGAGTTCCTTAGACCGCATGTTGTCTGGTCACAGCAACAGCTTCCAAAAACCACACACCTGTAATCAACCCCAGACCTTTTAACTACTTCATTGATTACAGGTTAACGAGGGAGACGCCTTCAGAGTTAATTGCAGCCCTTAGAGTCCCTTGTCCAATTACTTTTGGTCCCTTGAAAAAGAGGAGGCTATGCATTACAGAGCTATGATTCCTAAACCCTTTCTCCGATTTGGATGTGAAAACTCTCATATTGCAGCTGGGAGTGTGCACTTTCAGCCCATATTATATATATAATTGTATTTCTGAACATGTTTTTGTAAAAAGCTAAAATAACAAAACTTGTGTCACTGTCCAAATATTTCTGGACCTAACTGTATACTACACTACACACACACACACACACACACACACACACACACACACCAACCTGACATACACTACATATTCTCCATACGCCACATGGTGTCCGTAAATAATTGGAGCTAATTTTCCATTCAAATTGTTAGCAGACACCATGTCACGTATGGAGAGCCCCTGTGTACCTACACATTGGTGCTCCCCCAAAAGTGACCCCCACTTTGGAAACTAGACCTCCCAAGGAACTTATCTAGATGCATAGTGAGTACTTTGAACCTCCAAGGTGCTTCACAAATTGATCCGTAAAAATGAAAAAGTACTTTTTTTTTTTTTCACAAATTGTCTTTTAGTCTCAATTTTTTTCATTTTTACATGGGCAACAGGATAAAATAGATCCTAGAATTTGTTGGGCAATTTCTCCTGAGTACATAGATACCTCATATGTGGTCATAAACCACTGTTTGGGTGCACGGCAGGGCTCGGAAGGGAAGGAGCGCCATTTGACTTTTTGAATGGAAAATTAGCTCCAAAAGTCAAATAGCGCTCCTTGCCTTCCGAGCCTTGCCGTGCACCCAAACACTTGATTTCCACCACATATGAGGTATCTGTGTACTCAGGAGAAATTGCACAATAAATTTTATGGTGTAATTTTTCCTGATACGATTGTGAAAAAAAAGCTACCTGGTTGAAGTAACAATTTTGTGGTAAAAAAAAATATAAATATTTTCACGGCTCAACGTTATAAACTTCTGTGAAGCCCCCAGGGGTTCAAAGGGCTCACTAAACCTCTAAAAAAAAAAAAAAATTCCATGATGGGTCTAGTTTCCAAAATGGGGTCACTTGTGCAGGAGTTCCATTGTTTAGGTACCTCAGGGGGTCTCCAAACGCAACATGGCGTCCCCTTACAATTCCAGACAATTTTGCGTTTGAAAAGTTAAATGGCGCTTCTTGCCTTCTGAGCCCTGCCATGCACCCAAACATTTGATTTCCACCACATATGAGGTATCTGCGTACTCAGGAGAAATTGCACAATAAATTTTATGGTGTAATTTTTCCTGATACCCTTGTGAAATGCTACATTTTATGGCTAAAGTAACATTTTTGTGTAAAAAAAAAAAGTAAATTTTCATTTTTTCCTTCCACATTGCTTTTGTTCATGTGAAGCACCTAAAGGGGTAATAAACTTCTTGGATATGGTTTTGAGTAGCCTGAGCGGTACAGTTTTTAGAATGGGGTCACTTTTTGGGTATTTTCTGTCACCTAGGCCTCTCAAAGTCGCTTCAAATGTGATGTGGTCCCTAAAAAAAGTTTTTTGTAAATTTTGTTGGAAAAATGAGAAATTGCTGATGAACTTTGACCCCTTCTAACTTCTTAACAAAACAAAATTTTGTTTTGAAAATTGCGCTGGTGTAAAGTAGACAAGTGGGAAATTTTATTTAGTAACTATTTTGTGTGACACATTTCTCAGATTTACGGGCATAAAATTTCAAATTTTGAAAATTGCGCAATTTTCTAAATTTTCGCCAAATTTCCGAAATTTTCAAAAATTAACGCAAAAAATATCGGCCTAAATATACCACTTTCATGAAGTACAGTATGTCACAAAAAAACAATGTCAGAATCGCCAGGATCCGTTGAAGCGTTCCAGAGTTATAACCTTGTAAAGGGACACTGGTCAGAATTGCGCAAAATGGCGAGGTCAGTAAGGTCAAAATCGGCTGGGGGCTTAAGGGGTTAAGGTTCGTCTGTAGGTGCCAAACTGAACTTCCAAAGGTCTGCTCGTCTCTAGTTGTTACATCTGGTAGCAGACCACATAAAATGATGTGGCGGGCCAGATTTGGCCTTGAGTTTGAAACCCCTGGGGCAATGAAGTACCATGGCCTCTCGCTTACAATGCAAAATTGTTTGTATGCATGATTCAAGAGGAAAGCACAAGTTTATAGATTTGTCGCCTATCGTGAAAAGATGTGTTAAATGTTTCATCACTGGGACCCCCCACCAATCTTTATACCTTGTAATCCCTTTCCTGGAGGAGAATAAAAAGGCTGTAGCACTGTCTAAGACAGGGGTCTCAAACTCGTCAGAGTAAGTGGGCCGCATATAAAAAAAATTTAAGGCAGAGGGCCGCATTCCTTTCAAATTTAATACAATACAATATAATTGTTAATCAATTATTTCAACTATTATAACAATGCTACATTAGTATAACAACACTGCTAAGTTTGAACGTAATGGTAATTTTCAGGTGTTTTCCACCTGCTCATTTATTTTAACAATACAGTTTTCAAGTTCAAGTGTGACAAACTCCAGTCTGGCTGCTCAATTGACTGCGTTTGCCAGATACAAGCATGTCAACTTGGTGTTTGAAATCATGTGCAGTAGCCAATCGCAATGTTGCACGAAGATGCTCATCTGTAAGTCTTGACCGTAATGCTGATTTGTTAAGCTTCATTGAGGAGAAAAACTGTTCGCATACATATGTACTGCCAAACATGGCCATGATCCTGGCAGCAGCTTTAACAAGTTTTGGAAACTTTTCTTGTGAAACAAACTTATAGAAATCTGGAACACCAATGTCAATATACTTCTGTTTCAGAACAGTGTCACACTGCAAGTCAACAAGCTCCATCTGCAGATCTTCTGAAACACAAGAAACATCCACTGCAAATGGTGTGGCAAAGAGTGCAAATTCAGTTTCAAGATCCTGGAAATCATGAAAACGTCGATTGAACTCTTGTAGTAGTTGTAAAATTATATCGGAGTACATTTTCAAACGATCCGGTGTAGTTTGTACCAGTGACTGCATAGCTGAGAAATGAGCCAAATTGCCAGACTGCAACTGTTTGGCCCACAAAGACAACTTACATTTGAATGCTTTGACACTGTCAAACATTATTGTAATTATGTGCTTTTGGCCTTGGAGCTTCAAGTTGAGTTCATTGAGATGTTCTGTGACATCAGTTAGAAATGCTAAATCAGATAGAAAAGCTAGGTCAGAAAGTTGGAAGACATCATTATCTTTCAGTGCCATAAAAAGCGCTATCTCCTCTCTTAAGGAAAAAAATCTTTTCAACACTCTTCCGCGGCTCAGCCATCTGACTTCAGTATGATACAGCAAGTCTCCATATTCGGTGTCCATATCAGACAAGAATGAAGTAAACTGCCTATGATTAAGACCTCTTGCCCGTATAAAATTCACTGTCTTAACCACAAAGTCCATCACTTCTTTTAGTTGTACACTTTTACCACAAAGCACTTCTTGATGCAGAATGCAGTGTATTGCACTGAAAGGACCCGACAAAGAAAGCTGGTTTCGTTTTGCTTTCAATAATCCCACAACACCGATGTTTTCAGAACACATTGCTGGTGCACCGTCGGTTACCACAGACACAAGTTTATCCCATGGCAGTCCTGCTGTATTGATACAATCTTCAAGTTCTTTAAAAATGTCACGACCAGTTGTTGTGCCTTTCATAGGTAATAAGCCTAAAAATTCCTCGATTATGTTTAAGTTTTCATCAACCCCACAAATGAACACAGCACAGTATGCTGTATCCGTTACACCAGTACTCTCGTCAAGTGCTATGGAAAATGCTTCAAAACTTTGTGCTGCTGTAATGAGTTGCTGATGAATGTTACTAGCAGATTCAGTGATTCTACTAGCAACAGTATTCGCGGACAAGCTTATGCCTTCGAATAGTTTTGTTTTGTCTGGACACAAAATTTCACTTGCCTTTACAAAACAGTCTTTAATGAACTGACCCTCAGTAAATGGTCGTGAATATTTTGCTATCATGTTACTGAGGACAAAACTTGCTTTCACCGAAGATTCGCTTGCCTTGTTAATACTTGAGAAAAGGTTTCGCTGTTTTTTAAGTGATGCTTTCAGCTGCTGAACCTTTTCATCTCGTAGTTTGCCAGACAGTGCTTCATACTGTTCTCCGTGGTGCGTCATGTAATGTCGTCGCACATTGTAGTCCTTAAGCACTGCGATAAATTGAAAACAAATCAAACACTGGACTTTCGCTCCAACCTCTGTGACAAAATATAGCTGTTCCCACTTGTCCTGAAATATTCGTTTTTCCTCAGCAATCTTGCGCTTTTTTGATGACATTGCAGATGCCATTTATCATTTGAAGGGGTTCTCTGTGAATTGAAAAATGTCTGTTAGCATCTCGGTCCTTCCCCCTTAGAAATGCATAGTCTACTGCCCATATAGAAATATTGAGACTCTGTCCTTATATATAGTCTGGTGCCCCAGCTTCAGTGCTCCAGCAGCTGCCAGGACTAAGCACTGTATGGGTAGACCACAGCAGCCTAGTACATTTGTTAGTGGCTGCACATTACGGCAGCACATTCACTTCAATGGGAAAAAAACGTAGTACACGTATGTGATCACTAATACATGAGGGTGCTGTTTTGCTCATTTGTCGCTTTGTTCTGTCCACTGCCAGAGCAGTTCTCAGCTGATCTTGGCCATTAGGCTGGGGTATCCAAGCAGTTAATTAGCAGCAATATACTGCAGCATTTCTTTTAATCACCCGGTGAGGGCTCGCAGGGTCCCCTAACCACGGGTTGATGGCTCAGCAATGAACTCGATTGACTTCTGACTTTCATTGTTAGTCTGAGCCTGCTTGTCGCTCTGGACAGATGCTTGCTGAGTGTCGCAGAGCTGACATTGCTCTGCCTGTGAACTAACTCGGACTGAAGATGGAGTCATTAAATGTGTTTTTTGTTTAATTTGTAATAAAAAAAAAATCTGTTGTTTTTTTTTTAATGTTTTCTAGAACGTCATGGTGGCCAGGTCTAATTTGGCTTGACGCCATGAATTTCAGGCTTAGTACCAGCTGAGAATACAAAGCTGGCATTACCCCATTTTTACCCAGTGTGCCACCCCCCCTCCCCCACCAGGGCTGCTGAAGAGCCGGGTAAAGCGCCTGGAAATGGCGCTACGATGAATGCGTTTTCAAGGGCGGCTGCAGACTGTGGTTTTCAGCGTGGGGAGCCCAGAACACTTCGGCCTTACCACACTGAGAATCTCAGCTCCCAGCTGTCTGGTTTTACCTGGCTGGTGATCAAAATATGACAAGAGCCCACGCATTTTTTTAAATTATTTAAATAAAAAATATATATTGGGCTTCCCTGTATTTTGATTGCCAGCCAAGGTAAAGCCAGGCAGCTGGGGGTGGCAGCCCGTAGCTGTCCGCTTTATCTGCGCTGAGAATCAAAAATACTGCGGCGCGCTATGTCATTTTTTTAATGTATTTATTTTTACACTGTGTGTGACTCAACAGCCAATCACGCATGCTGTGACAGAATGAGTGTCTGTGCTTGGCTGTTGGAATAACCTGGAATCTGCTTATACATTTTGATGCTGATGCCAATCACAGATGCCCATTCTCTTTGACAAATAATATAAAAAAAAATGACGTTTCGCTTCACGGTATTTTTGATTCTCAGCGCAGATAAAGCGGACAGCAACGAGCTGCCACCCCCAGCTGCCTGGCTTTACCTTAGCTGCCAATCAAAATACAGGGAAGCCCAATTGTTTTTTAATTAAATAATGGGGGAAAAAAAATGCGTGGGTTCCCGCCATATTTTCATCACCAGCCAGGTAAAACCAGAGAGCTGAGGGCTGGGATTCTCAGCGTGGTAAGGCCTAAGCATTTTGGGCCCCCCACGCTGAAAATCGCAGCCCACAACCGCCCCTGGAAATGGCGCATTCATCACAGCGCCATTTCCAGGTGCTTTACCTGGCTCTTCCAGCGTCCCTGGTGGCAGTGGCACACTGGGTAATAATGGGGTTAATACCAGCTTTGTATTCTCAGCTGGTAGTAAACCCGAAATTCATGGCGTCATGTCAAATTAGATGTGACCACCATGAATTTCTAGTAAACAGTAAAAAAAAACACAACAGAAAGAAAAATATTTTTTATTAGAAATTAAACAAAAAACACATTTAGGGACTCCATCTTTTTTAGAAAAAAAAAAAAGCTTCCCTCTGACGTAGTCCACAGTCAATGTCAGCTCAGCTTCATCGCGCTGAACAGATGAGCGTCTGTCCAGACCGACAAGAAGGCTGAGACCGAAAGTAATATTTTCCGGTCTTCCAGTCACCATCATCATCAAAATCATTTTTATCATCATCATCATACACACACAGCTACCATCATCATCATCAACACACAGCCATCATCATCATCCACACACACACACACACAGCCATCATCATCATCCACACAAAATACACAATCATCATCCACACACACACATACAGCCATCATCATCACCATCAACACACACAGCCATCATCATCCACACACACAGTCATCATCATCCACACACACATACAGCCATCATCATCATCCACACACACACAGCCATCATCATACACACACAGTCATCATCATCCACACACACAATCATCATCATCATCCACACACACACAGCCATCATCACACACACACACAGAGCCATCATCATACACACACACACACACACAGCCATCATCATACACACACACAGCCATCATCATACACACACAGTCATCATCCACACACACACACACACACAATCATCATCATCATCCACACACACATACAGCCATCATCATCATCCACACACACACACAGCCATCATCATACACACACAGTCATCATCATACACACACACACACAGCCATCATCATACACACACACAGCCATCATCATACACACACACACACAGCCAACATCATACACACAGACAGACACACACATACACACACAGACAGACACACACACACAGTCATCATCATCATCCACACACACATACAGCCATCATCATCATCATCCACACACACAGCCATCATCATACACACACAGTCATCATCATACATACATACACACACACACACACACACAGCCATCATCCACACACACACACACCCACACACACACAGACACACATACTCAGTCACCATCATCATCCACACACAGCCATCATCATCATACACACACACACACACAGCCATCATCACACACACACACAGCCATCATCACACACACACACAGCCATCATCACACACACACACACAGCCATCATCATACACACACACAGCCATCATCATACACACACACACACACACACACAGCCATCATCATACACACACACACACAGCCATCATCATACACACACACAGCCATCATCATAAACACACAGTCATCATCCACACACACACACACAATCATCATCATCATCCACACACACACAGCCATCATCATCATCATCCACACACACACACACAGCCATCATCATACACACACAGTCATCATCATACACACACACACACACACACACACACACACAGCCATCATCATACACATAATACACACACAGCCATCATCATACACACACACAGCCATCATCATACACACACACACACAGCCAACATCATACACACAGACAGACACACACATACACACACAGACAGACACACACACACAGTCATCATCATCCACACACACATACAGCCATCATCATCATCATCCACACACACAGCCATCATCATACACACACAGTCATCATACACACACACACACACACACAGCCATCATCCACACACACACACACACACCCCACACACACACAGACACACATACTCAGTCACCATCATCATCCACACACACAGCCATCATCATACACACAAACACACACACACACACACACACACACACAGCCATCATCACACACACACACACACAGCCATCATCATACACACACACACACACACAGCCATCATCATACACACCACACACAGCCATCATCATACACACACACACAGCCATCATCATACACACACACACACACAGCCATCATCATACACACACACACACACACACACAGCCGCCATCATACACACACACACACACACAGCCATCATCATCATCCACACACACATACAGCCATAATCATCATCATCCACACACACACACAGCCATCATCATACACAGTCATCATCATCCACACACACACACAGCCATCATCATACACACATATATACACACACACACACACACACACAATCATCATCATGCACACACACACAGCCATCATCATACACACACACACATACACACCACACACACACACACACACCACACACACACGCGCACTCGCAAACACAGACACCACAAACGTTCTAACGTGCCCTATGTTCTTGTTCCTTCTGCTGCACCCGCCGGCAAAGCAGCTGACGTCAGCGCTGCTCGGATCGCACTGCTGAGCTCGAGTTGTGAACGCCGCCGTCGATTGGTTCGCCCTGACATTTGATTGAGCGCTGCATTTGATTGCTTCTCCCTGGCGGCGTCTCCAATGCGGAAGTGCGGCCGGCCGCGGCTGCAGTGTGAAAATGCGGCTGGCGACCGCTAAATGACTGGAGGCAGTGGAGGGAAAATATCAGGTGTTCTGCACTGTGTCTGCGGGCCGCATAAATTAGACAGGCGGGCCGCGTGTTTGAGACCCTTGGTCTAAGATATCCTTCACACGTCTGTGTAAAAAACGCACATGTTGCACGGTCTGTTTTGGACATCCGTATGACCATCCGTGTGTCGTCTTTGTGACATCTGTATCTGTGTGACCAGTCCCGAAAAAAACGCGTGATACTGAAATGAATGTTTTTTTTATTTGTAAAAGATATGTAAAGCTAGAAAAATGATGGATAGATGAATGGAGGGGAGGGATGGATATGTGATAGAGGTCAAACACATATACTTTATGTCCTACCCCCTACTTTGTAAGCTTGCACCCTTTAGTGCCTGTCTTTAGCCATGTATTTAGCCATAAAAAAACATAATTGAAAAAACAAAAAAAACACAAAAAAAGTGGGGTCCCCCCCTTTTTTGTTAGCCAGCTTAAAGGTAAAGCAGACAGCTCAAGTCCGCAGCTGACAGCTATATCTTGGTTGGTAATACAAAACAGAGGTCACTTAAAATTAAATGCATAATTAATAAAAAACAGTGTCTCCCTCAAATTGGATCACTGACAGCTATCGCCTGGTATTCTCAGGGTGGGAAGAGCCATTGTTATTGGGCCATCCCAAGCCTAAAAATAGCAGACCACAGCCGCCTCTGAAGTGATGCATCCATTAGATGCTCTAATCCTAGCGCTTCGCCTTGGCTCATCCCGTTGCCCCGATGCAGTGGCAATTGTGGTAATTTATGGCAGTTGTGAATTGCCAGTTGGCATCAAGCCCTGGTAGTAGTAATGGGTGGGCATCTATTTGATACACAGATTACTAACTAATCCAGTAGTTGTAAATGGTAAAAAATAATGTTTTATTTTTAATATAAAGCGGGCTTTACACACTGCGATATCGGTACCGATATCGCTAGCGTGGGTACCCGCCCCCATCTGTTGCGCGACACGGCAAATCGCTGCCCGTGCCGCACAACATCGCCCAGACCCATCACACATATTTACCTGCCCGGCGACGTCGCTGTGGCCAGCAAACTGCCTCCTTTCTAAGGGGGCGGTCCGTGCGGCGTCACAGCGACGTCACTGAGCGGCCACCCAATAGCAGCGGAGGGGCGGAGCTGAGCAGGACGTAACATCCCGCCCACCTCCTTCCTTCCGCATTGTGGCTGGGAGGCAGGTAAGGAGAGGTTCCTCATTCCTGCGGTGTCACACGGAGCGATGTGTGCTGCCGCAGGAACGAGGAACAACTTTGTTACTGCTGCAGTAACGATTTTTGAGAATGGACTCCCATGTCACCGATGAGCGATTTTGCATGTTTTTGCAACGATGCAAACTCGCTCATCGGTGTCACACGCAATGGCATCGCTAATGCGGCCGGATGTGCGTCACCAATTACGTGACCCCAACGAGTTCGTATTAGCGATGTCGTAGCGTGTAAAGCCCCCTTAACTCTCAGACACCAGCGCTCATTCACCAATTATTTTAAATAAAGATTCATGTTCCGACATAATCCACAAGGAGGTCCCATGACGTTCCTTCAAAGGGAGCCTGAAAGACATCAAAAGAGACATATTAAAGAAAAAATACAAGAGACACCTTCATTCAACAATTTATTACCCATCAAAACCCTAATCCAGTCTGCAGTAATCAATATGAAGGTCTCATGATGTTCCCAGACAGAATGTTCTCTATAGGCTGAGATAACAGCCACTGCCTTGGCTGGTTTTGAAAATATGGGGGGAACCCACGCCGTTTTGTTTTTTTAAATTCTTTTTTTAAATAATTTTAAAAAATCAGCTTGGTAGCCCCTCTAATTTACAAAAGCAGCCAAGGTGCAGCTGACAGCTACAGGTTGCAACCTGCAGTTGCTGTTGTACCTTTGCTGGTTATGAAAATTAGGGGGACCCCACATCATATTAATTTTTTTTTAATTTTTTATTTTGCTAAATAGCTGTACACGCTACCTATCTATCGCTCTATCAATTTGCACATCTTTTACACATACAAAAAACATTCATTTTACTATCATCCGTTTTCTTTCCAGTACGTGTCACATGAATGCTGTTCATGTGATGTTCGTATTTGACCTGTGCTGCCAGAAAAAAATTGGCACTAGACATGCTCCGATGGGCACGATCAAGTACCCAAGTATAATGGAGGTCAATGGAGCACTCAAGCATTTTTCCAAGAGATTTCCTGGAAAAATGCTTGAGTTCCCCATTGACTTCCATTATATTCGGGTACTCGAGTCACCCCCATCTGAGCATTCAAATGCTCTTAACAAGCATTGAGCATGATAGTGCTCGCTCATCACCAATTAGAAACAGTGTCCTTCATTACAGGAGAACACTTAAGCGGGCTTTACACGCTACGACATCACTCAAGTGATCTCGTTGGGGTCACGAAATTTGTGACGCACATCCGGTCGCTTTAGCGATGCCGTTGTGTGTGACACCAATGAGCAATTTTGCATAGTCGCAAAAACGTGCAAAATCGCTCATCGGTGACATGGGGGTCCATTCTCAAATATCGTTACTGTAGCAGTAACGAAGTTGTTCCTCATTACTGCGGCAGCACACATCGCTCCGTGTGACACCGCAGGAACGCGGAAGCTCTCCTTACCTGCCTCCCGGCCACAATGCGGAAGGAAGGAGGTGGGCGGGATGTTCGTCCCGCTCATCTCCGCCCCTCCGCTTCTATTGGGCGGCGGTTCAGTGACGCTGCTGTGATGTCGCTGTGACGCTGAATGAACCGCCCCCTTAGAAAGGAGGCGGTTTGCCGGTCACAGCGACGTCGCAGGGAAGGTAAATCCGTGTGACTGGTCCGGGCGATGTTGTGCGACACGGGCAGAGATTTGCCCGTGTCGCACAACCGATGGGGGCGGGTACACACGCTGGCGATATCGGTACCGATATCGCAGTGTGTAAAGCGGCCTTTAGTATTTCTTATATTGTCATATACTGTCATACTATAATCACACAAATATAAGGCTGTAAATATAAGATCACACAAGGATTGCTTCTTACAAAGTTATTAGTCAAGCTGGTTGACCAACAAAGACCATCTGGTTTGAATCAAGGAAACCCTGACTATCTGGATAAGGGAGTTCAGGACCACTATCCCAGTGCTCAGTGGGGATCCCAGTGCTCATTTGTTTAGCACATAATTATTGGCATTGAATATGTTTTTTATAGTCTAACCCCTTTAATGTTGCTAGTAGAGCATCTACACAATACATACAGTCAGGCTTTTAACAAACTCTTTCTTCATTGCTTTTATTATATTAGTGGATATCCATAACAATCCTAAAGTTGTGGCTTATGTTTAATGGTTGATTTACTGCTTCTGGTTTGTTCATCAGATATTGTTTTTTTTTTACTGTTTTCTTTGTGCAGGGAGAAACTAAATTGACTTTGCGACCTCCTAGTTTGGCCACTCCATATGCTCCCTTACAAAACTGGCAGCATCAACCAGAGAAGCTAATATTTGAGTCATGTAGTTATGAAGCCTGTGTGAGTATTACCTATGAAGCTTTTTCTTTGATTGGGAGAAATACCCTTTTGCCTTGGAAACAAAAAAAAAAAACATTTTTATTGACGTGACATTGCTCCCTGCTTTTCTTAATTGTAACGAATGCCATTGCAGCTCACAAGAATATTTGGTGGCCATGTGATTGATAAACAAGCTGTTAAATCTGTACCTACCAACATTTAAAACATATAATTCACAATTAGCAGAAATTATATGGCACTCATGCAAGACAAAGTACACACAAAATGGGGCCATTTTCACACACTGCCTTCCCAATATGTTTTCTTTTTTTTTGCCAGGATTTTCTGAAAATGTTGTTTAGTGTTTTTGTTGTTTTGAGAAAAATGCATTTGAAAAGCAATGTCTGAACACTGCTATGATAACGTTGTGTTCTACTATGTCAGTCTCTGCCTGCTTATGGAGGAAACTATCAACAGCAGTCATCAGCTTGTGCGTCACTTCCTACAATTAATGGGCACATTGCAGGAGGTACATTAGTTTTTGCCACCTCCTCTGAGAGCAGAATAATGTGGAAACAGAGACCCTGATTCCATCGATGTGTCACTTACTGAGCTGTTCGCTGTCATTTTGATAAAAATCAATGTTTTCTCTGCTGCAGATCTACAAAGCTCATGAATATGCTGGAATACCTGGCAGTACACCAAGTAGTCCTCTAATGATATCTACTGCTGATTAAACAGTGATTTTATCAAAACTGTACTAAGCAGCCCAGTAAGTGGCACATCACTGGAATTAGGATCTTTGCCCCTACATTATGCTGCTCTCAGATTGTGTGTTAAAGGGAACCTGTCACCAGAATTTTCGCAATTAAACTTAAAGAATCCCCTTCTGCAGCTCCTGGGCTGCATTTTAGAAAGATTCCTCTTGCTACTGGCCCCCCTTTTAGACCTAAATAAACACTTTATAAAATGTTACCTTTTGGTATGCTAATGATGTTTTCTGGCCACGGGGACGTGCGGTTTTTCGTCCTTTATTCTTCATCCTGCCGCTGTTCGCTGTCCCCCATCGTTCATTTACATACATGAGGCCGCCGCCCTCATGTAACACAGTTCTCCTGAGTTCTCGCGCATGCCCAGTGGCACTGAGCATTGTGCAAATTACGAGCGCTGGTGAGGTTATTGCGCAGGCGCGAGATTATAGGCAGCGCTGTAAATGTCATCACCATCGTCATCCAAGTACCCGCCCATAATCTCGTGTCCCCGCTTTTCCCTCTGCCTGTACCGCTATGCGCAAGCGCTGGCCATATCATCCACATTACCTATTACCGCGGGCACGAGATTATGGGCGGGTACTTGGATGACGCTGGTGATGACATTCATAGCGCCGCCCATAATCTCGCGCATTCCCAGTGGCACTATCGCGGGACTGAGCATTGTGCAAATTGCGAGCGCTGGTGAGGTTATTGCGCAGGCGCGAGATTATGGGTGGCGCTGTAAATGTCATCACCAGCGTCATCCAAGTACCCGCCCATAATCTCGTGCCTGCGGTAATAGGTAACGTAAATGATATGGCCAGCGCTTGCGCATAACTGTGCAGGCAGAGGGAAAAGCGCGGGCACGAGATTATGGGCGGGTACTTGGATGACGCTGGTGATGACATTCACAGCGCCGCCCATAATCTCGCGCCTGCGCAATAATCTCACCAGCGGGAAATGAGACACACGAGAACACACAGCTAACTACACAAAAACTATGTGAGGGTGCACTGTCTGCAAGAAAGTCAATGGTAATTAGAAGAAAAAGAAGCAGACAAAAGGGCACTCAACCCACCAATAGAAAACAACAATAACTATATGATATGGAAAAATATAAAAAAAATTTATTGAAAAAACACACTCATTTAAAAGCAATTAAAAGGTAAAGAACCGGACAATGGGGCAAAATCAATCAACATGGTGGTATACTCAGATTAAATAGATTACCAGCAAAATCAATAGCCATAGAAGCATATCAAAACAGAGCATCAGTATATAAATAACAGCTAGACAATGGCACAGCTGGGAAACGAATATGCACAATTGAGCCTATTTAGAGAAGGCAGCTACATATGCACAGCATATAGGTCATTTATAGAAAAAATATGTAAACATACTTAATTTACACAAGGACGCACGCAATAGCGCTTTGCTATAATAGGGAACGTCTGAGTAAATGATCACCAAGCTAAATGTCATACTTCGCTTGCGTTTAAAAACTATTCAAGAAACTACAAAAGTATAGCTAGTATGGCCCAGGCGTCGATCTATCTAGGGATTACAAAGTAAATCAAGCATATAAGGACAGCCCATAGGAGACTTTAGAGCAGCGGCCATATATGTACAAAGTGCAGATCGTATAGAGAAAAGAACATGTGAATATGCTGAAATTTGCACAGGGGCGCACAAACAATAGCGCTTTTCTACATAGATAAATGTGAGAGTGGCAAATCATGTTTGTTCACTAAAAGAGTTGCACAAAAGCGAAGGTATAGTACACAATAAATAGGTGCTGAATGCAAGGCAAACTGCACGAATACGTAAATGCGCAACCTAGAAATGATGAGGATGGAAGGAACAAAAATTGCACCAATACCCCCCCCCCCCCAAAAAAAATTGAAATAGTTATATATCCATATAGGAAAATAGCAAATAGGAAAAATGCAAAGCATATCAAAAAGTATAAGCAGATAAATAGCGCAAAAAATTCATGTACATTTAGTAGTTTAAGGAAACATCATAAAGAAAGTCAATACCAATACATAAATGTATACGCACAAGTGCATGCGTATACATATATATATACACATTTTCAATATGTATAGCAGAACCAACAGCAGTCCACAACTTGACAGGTATGGCTATGCACATGTCGCAATAAAGCGCACTACATTGGCAAAGAGAGAGCAAGATATATGTATATATTAAACTGCTTGGGGAAAACGCGTGGGCAGTTCACAACCAGCAAGAAATGACCACCACTTCTGTCAAAACATATGAGGTGTTCCAAAACCATAGCAAGAGGACAGATTTGGTAATACAATTTATGAGGGAAAAGAGGGGGGGGTGCAAAAGAAAAGTCCAAAAAAGGAGGAATCCCAAGAAGGGTCGCTGATATAAATGTCCATCAATGAAAATTTTGAAATGAAGAGGTCAATCCAGAGTCACCATCAAAGTCCAAATATGGAAGATCAGCACGGGTTCAGAGGGGAAGGAAGGAGCCATGGACATCCAAGGAAACAGAGAAACTACAGAGTAGAAAAATAACAACTGTTAAAAAACAAAACAAGCAAAATCACAAAACGGTTTCAACCCAAAAAGCCAGTTAACAGCAGTAGTTAATTAAGGCCAAGAGGGGAAACTGCTTTGAGGCGCCAAATCTATTTCGACTCTAATTGTAAAAGGCATTTAGTGACATCACCCCCTCTGATGTTAGTTTTGATCCTATCCAGACCTACCACTCTAAGGCCCTTAGGAGAACCACCGTGTTTGTCAAGAAAATGGGTGGCAATGGAAGAAAGCTTTTACCTTTAAGCAGATCACTTCTTGCCAGGTTCATCATGGAGACGTGTTTCTGTATACGTCTACGTAATTTCTGCATAGTCTCACCTGCATACACCGTATTACAGGGACAGATAAGAACGTAAATTACACACAAAGTTTTGCAATTGATAAATGCTTTCAATTTAAGGCGGGAATTATCCATGGGATGTGTGAACGTGTCCCGTAGCGGAATCATCAGTGGACAGATGTTGCAGTCTCCACATGGCAAGGAGCCCGTGTACGGAACACCACGGCCAATACGTTGTGTTGGCCTAGAAAAATGGCTTCTAGTAAGATGATCTCAAAGATTGGGCGCCTTCCTAGCAGTGATTGATGGTCGATCTCCAATCAAGTCTCCCAGCCTAGGGTCGATTTTTAGAACCTGCCAATGGTTTTGTATTATTTTACCAAAGTCAGCCCATTGATTATGGAAGTTGGTAGTCAGACGGACCCGTTTATCATCCATACGTTTCCTAGGAAGTAGGAGTGAATCCTGCGTTTCCACTTTGGCACGTTGAAAGGCCTTAGATAAAGATTTCTTGGGGTAGCCCCGTTGTACAAACCTCTCCGTTAGATCCCGTGCCTGGAGCTGAAAATCGCTGTCATCAGTACAATTCCTTCGGGTTCTAAGAAATTGGCCTACGGGAATCCCCAACTTGAGATGTCGTGGGTGAAAACTGGAGAAGTGAAGAAGTCGATTTGTAGCTGTAGATCTCCGAAAAAGGTTGGTAAGGAGTCACCCATCCTGGATGTACAGAGAAAGATCCAAAAAGGTCCCAACTGTTGAGGAAATTGCGGAGGTCAAAAAATATTTAAAGAATTGTTATTTAGAGTTGCAATGAAATCAAGGCAATCTTTCTCAGAACCTCATAAATTGTATTACCAAATCTGTCCTCTTGCTATGGTTTTGGAATACCTCATATGTTTTGACAGAAGTGGTGGTCATATCTTGCTGGTTGTGAACTGCCCATGCATTTTCCCCAAGCGGTTTAATATATATATATATATATATATATATATATATATATATATATATATATATATATAATATATATACTAGAAGGTGGCCCGATTCTACGCATCGGGTATTCTAGAATTTACGTATTGTGTAGTTCATGTATGATTTTTGTTATATATATATATATATATATATATATATATATATATATATATAGATGTTGTTGTGTGTAGTTACCAAGTGTTTGTGTAGGGCGCTGTACATGTTCTGGGTGTTGTCTGGGTGTGATGGGGGGTGAGGGCAGTGGTGTTTGTGTGTTGCGTTGTTTGTGGAGCGCTGTGTGTGTAGCGTTGTGTGTGTGTGTTGCGCGGTTTGTGTGTGTGTGGTGTGTTTTGGGGGGAGGTATGTTTTGTGCAATGTGTGTGTTGTGCGGTATGTGCGTATATTTGTGTGTGCAGCGTTGTCTGTGTGTGGGTGTCTGTGTAGGGCAGTTGTTTGTGGTTCCCAGTGTGTGTGTGTGGTGTGTTGTGCAGTGCGCGTGTGTGTGTGTGTTGGGGGGAGGTGTGCACTTCCCATCATGCTCCATCCCCCATGCAGCGCACTCCCTATCGTGCTCCATCCCCTATGCTGCGCACCCCCCATCGTGCTCCATCTCCCATCCTGCGCACTCCCAAACGTGCTCCATCCACCATGCTGCGCACTCCCAAACGTGCTCCATCCGCCATGCTGCACACTCCCCATCGTGCTCCATCCTCCATGCTGCGCACTCCCAAACGTGCTCCATCCGCCATGCTGCGCACTCCCCATCGTGCTCCATCTCCCATGCTGCGCACTCCCAAACGTGCTCCATCCGCCATGCTGCGCACTCCCAAACGTGCTCCATCCCCTATGCTGCGCACCCTCCATCGTGCTCCATCTCCCATCCTGCGCACTCCCAAACGTGCTCCATCCGCCTTGCTGCGCACTCCCAAACGTTCTTCATCCGCCATACTCCGCACTCCCCATCGTGCTCCATCCCCCATGCAGCGCACTCCCCATCGTGCTCCATCCCCTATGCTGCGCACCCCCCATCGTGCTCCATCTCCCATGCTGCGCACTCCCAAACGTGCTCCATCCGCCATGCTGCGCACTCCCAAACGTGCTCCATCCGCCATGCTGCGCAGTTCCAAATGTGCTCCATCCGCCATGCTGCGCACTCCCAAACGTGCTCCATCCGCCATGCTGCGCACTCCCAAACGTGCTCCATCCGCCATGCTGCGCACTCCCAAACGTGCTCCATCCGCCATGCTGCGCACTTCCAAACGTGCTCCATTCGCCATGCTGCGCACTCCCAAACGTGCTCCATCCGCCATGCTGCGCACTTCCAAACGTGCTCCATCCGCCATGCTGCGCACTCCCAAACGTGCTCCATCCGCCATGCTGCGCCAGCATCAGCCTCTCTGTCCCCAGCATCAGCCTCTCTGTCCCCAGCATCAGCCTCTCTGTCCCCAGCATCAGCCTCTCTGTCCCCAGCATCAGCCTCTCTGTCCCCAGCATCAGCCTCTCTGTCCCCAGCATCAGCCTCTCTGTCCCCAGCATCAGCCTCTCTGTCCCCAGCATCAGCCTCTCTTCTCCCAGCATCAGCCTCTCTTCTCCCAGCATCAGCCTCTCTCATCCCAGCATCAGCCTCTCTGTCCCCAGCATCAGCCTCTCTGTCCCCAGCATCAGCCTCTCTGTCCCTAGCATCAGCCTCTCTGTCCCTAGCATCAGCCTCTCTGTCCCCAGCATCAGCCTCTCTGTCCCCAGCATCAGCCTCTCTGTCCCCAGCATCAGCCTCTCCTCTCTGTCCCCAGCATCAGCCTCTCTCCTCCCAGCCTTCCCCAGCATCAGCCTCTCTCCTCCCAGCCTCCCCCAGCATCAGCCTCTCTCCTTCCAGGCTCCCTCAGCATCAGCCTCCCCTTCCCAGCCTTCCCCAGGATCAGCCTCTCTCCTCCCAGCCTCCTTCCTCCCAGCTTCCTCCTCCCAGCCTCCTTCAGCATCAGCCTTCCCCTCCCAGTCTCCCCGAGCATCAGCCTCCCCCTCCCAGCCTTCCCCAAGATCAGCCTCTCTGCTCCCAGCCTCCTCCTGCACGCCGTGCTCCTCTGCCGACACTCACACACACGATCGCATACACTCACACACACCCGATCCCGACACTCACACACACCCGATCCCGACACTCACACACACCCGATCGCATACACTCACACAGACACTGACGATATCGCACATACGCGCTCACAGTCACAACATCCGGAGATACCACATGCTTCTGGCCATGTGATCCTCCGTCAGGTCCTGGAAGGTCACAACAGCACAGTATCGAGGCCGAGAAGAAAGCGATATCGCCGGATGCTG